>NW_026003526.1:712466-923422 GCF_001458135.2 Marmota marmota marmota | reverse complement strand
GAGAGAGAGAGAGAGAGGAGAAGATGAGGAGGAGAAGGCGGAGGAGGAGGAGAGAGAGAGAGAGAGAGAGAGCAATTACTTGACTACGGCTTTTCTGGGGTCTCCTTCCAAGGCTTCCAGGGCAGCTCTTACTGCAAAGCCCCCCCCCCTTCCTCCTGGTCTTGCCTCACCCCTGCTTGGAGTACTTTTGAGTTTTATTTGGTTGGCGTGCATCTGTCTCTTGGTGCTCACTAGCCAGTTATAATGACATGTTGGGATGAAAGAAAAGGAGATTATTTGTGGCTTGATAGATAATGAGTCGGGCAGACATCTCCTTCTTTTTTTTTAAAGCGGAAATTCAATAACTCAATTTTGGTGCTTCATAATGCAGAATAAGAAGCCAGGCGGAGCTGGACGGCCCTGTTCCTGGGGGGCGGCTTGCACAGCTCAATCCATAAGATCCGCTCTCCCTGTCTCCATCACTGGGCAGCTTAACAAAGCCCCTAATAGGATTTTCTGACTGTAAGAACTGCAGACTGTGGGGCAGAAGCAAAGTTGTGCTCATGTGCCATCTGTGTGTCAATTTCACAGGCAATGGCTACTGTGGCAAGAGGTTTGTTGAATCAGCCCAGAATGCACTGCTGTATCTGACAGAGCTATGAAGCCCGGCAGCTCCTGCGGGTACGTGCATAGGGTAAATCCAGCTCGGTTTTTACTTCTGCAAGCAACTAAGTCTCAGAACCCGAGTCTGCTCTGCAATCACAGTGGTGGAGGTCGGTTGAAAATACAGCTGTCACTCTCAGGCTGGAGGGGGCCGAGCTTCTGAGGGCGCAGGGCCCACGCCGTGCTCATTAGCCACGCTGGGAAGGCTGAGCGGAGGTGGTGTACCACTGACTTCCCTGGAGACTTTAAAAAAGTTGTGTCAAGGGATAAAGGACAGCTATTTTGGGAGTTAATTATATATTCTCATAGAATAGAGAAACATTGTTCTTTGCTCATTTTTTTAATTCTAAAGAAATTGAATTGACATGAGGGAATCGGCAGATCAGGATGTAGACGTCAATGAGTGACATAATTAATGTCAGGCTTGAAGGAGCAGCTGGCTGTCTGGGCCTTGTAAGAAGGTGGCATCACGCGCATGTCACATCTTTTCGAGGGCTTCCTTGCAGCAGCTGAGCTATTCATAAGAACACTGGTAGGTGAGAGGAAAGGACAGACTCACTCTTTGTGAGACCAGCTCACAAACTAAAGTAACGGTGGCTCTGCGTTCTCGCCGGCTCTCCCTCCTCCCTCCTCGAGGTGCCAGATTCGAGACTGAATTGCCTTAGAATCCATCTTAGTGCTGTGGGGCGTGACAGATCCCGGATCCTATTTTTAATTTCACGGCTGGAGAGACGAGGCCCAGAGCACTGTGATATCTTAACCCAACACATGCTGCTCACTCGGTAGACAGGCTGTGAGTACATATGACAGAAACCCCAGGAGCCCACACAGACGGTGCTGCTTCTTCACACTTAGCAGGATCTGGAGGTAGGCAGCTGCAGTCCCCAGTTCCTGATTTAAAAACAAAAACAAAAACAGGAGGCATGGCTTTGGTTCAGGGTCATAGAATGGCTGCTGTCATTCCAGCCTTTACAACCTTGTTCCATCAGGGAACTGAGGGACAAGGGGGAACTCTTGTGATATATGTCTCCTTCACCAGGAAAGCAAAGCTGTCCCAGGGAGTCCAGCTAGGACCTGGGAAAATAAGCATTTACTTGGGAATCTCTGTAGTGGCAGCAGATATAGCACAAGAATTAAGGTGAGATGTTGTGAGCTTCATCGGCTTCTGCATGGCCAGCTTTTAATACTTGCTTCCCCTCGGGACTGGCTCAGTTTGCAACCTGTCCTCGGGGAAGGGAGCTGAGCCTCAGGGGGAGGGTCTGGGGCTGGTGACTGATGGCTCACTTGTTGTCCCCCCCAGACTTTCAAATAGATGTTTCTGAAAACTTGAAGCTGCCAAGGCAGCAAGGGGGTCTTTTTGGTTCTGCCTTTATGGCAGCTCAAGAATGTTCTGGATCCAAACAGGGAAAGCGTCAGGGTAGACACATCACTGAGAGCCCCATGTTCCCAGGTGACCCAGGGGCAGGAGGAGCAGGAGGACCCTGGGAGCTGAGTCACAGGCACAGGGCCTCAGAGGTGACAGTGTGGTGGAGGCAGAAAGAGGGGACTTTGCAGTGAAGGGCAAGGGCCTTAGCCACGTGTGGAGGTGAGCGTGGACCAGGCTTCCTCTGGGCTCCAGAAGAGCAGGCCCTGACCTGTGAGCTCAGGAGCAGAGCTAGGATTTCATGGAGAAGAGAGTCACAGGTGCCCGATGACGGCAGTCAACACAGAAGACCGACTGAGCCGTGGTGTTCAGACCCTGCCTCCCTCGCCTGCCTGGGCCTCAACCCTGGAGGCCACAGGGACACCCACCAGACCTGAAAGCAGAACAGTGATTTCTGGAGATTTCGTGAAATGATGCTTCTCAGTGTTCTTGGTGATGTCTGCTCCTTGGGCTCATCAGCAGAGGTCACCAAACAGTCTCTGAGTGGCTCCATTACAGGAGTGTCGCTCCACAGGGCCTCATGCACTGATGACCTAGTTACCTTCAAGGTGGCCAAAGTCACCCCAGTTCACATTTGCCACAGAGGAAGTTTGTATTAAAGTACTTAAAAATATTATGTTATTATTATGTTTTGCAGCACAGAGTTCAGCCTTGAAATGGGAAAAATCCGAGTGATTTGAGAGGCAAGTGTGGGATTCTTGGTGTGCGAAGCTAGGTAGGGCTGCTGTAGGGTGTTGGTATTTTGTGCTTAGGTGTGGTCACTCTGCAGGTGTGACACTGGGCACCTGCTCCCCTCTGAGTTGTAAACTGTCTTAGGACTTGGGAAGCCAGGGGAGCTTGAATTCCGGGGCCCCATCCTCTCCTTTCTGCCTGGAAGGTCATTCTCGGGGCTTGGGGGCTGAACTCAAAATCTTGCAAGGACAGCAGCCTGGCACCAAAGCACCCAGCAGGTCATTGCCATGGGTGCCAAAGCTGTCCACAGCCTACCTGCCTCACCTTGAGCCGAGAACCCATCTGGTAATCTCAGTCTTTGGGCCAAGCTACGGCCCTCGAGGAAAAACCGCCTTCGGCTCACGGTGGTGCACGCACTTGGGGCCTGATGCTGGCCGCTGTGCACTTATACATTCCGCCATCTTCCCTTCTTCTCTGGACAGTGCCGCCTTTTCAGTTCACAATGGGGAAGCCAAGTAGATGCCCACGGACATCTGCTGTGGATGAATGAAGGCAGGCCGGGGGGAGATGTGGACCCTCGAGACCACAGCAGGCTGTGGCCAGGGGTTCTGCTGCCTCCTTTGAAGTTTGATTTCAGATGGCAGAAGTGGCCAGGGGCCTGGTGGCTCTGTGTGGGTCCCTGTCTGGTCAGCATGCGCTGCAGTCGAGGCTGTGAGCCTGCAGCCTGGTCTCCCTGCCCCACCTCTGGAAACCTTTCCTGCTGCACAATCAATGCTCCCAGGATGAGATAGTTTCAAAAAGGAGAGGGTTCTTTTCTCGCAGCTCTGGAGGAGGGGACTTCTGAGAGATATCAAGGCTCATGCAGGCTCTGCTGTATCCCCTGGAGGGGAGGGACGCTGGGTCCCTATGTGGCAAAGACAGAGTGGCAAGCTTGTTGTGCACTCAGGATCCTTGATCCCACACATGAGGGAGGTGCCCCGGTGGCCTATCACCTCTCGAAGGCTTCATCTCTTGATATTGTCACATTGGCAACTCCTGATTTTGGAGAGGAAACATCAAACCATCACCCAGGCTCTTTGTCTTTCTAGTCACCTGCATTCCTTAGGCTGGCTGCCTCACGAACTCCACATGGCTGCAGGCCTCCAGACATCACAAATTCACCCAGCCCATCAACAAGAGGGAACGTTGTCCTCAGGTCTCCCATTTTAACCATGGACGAGATGCTCTTACACAATTCTCTGGTAGTCTTTCACTCAGATCCTGGAAGAGAGCAATGGACTGACATCTTCTCTGGGAGGTAGGTGTCTGGCATGAATGGTGTCTGTGTTGGAGGCCAGTTCTGCTTCTACCACAGGAGGCTGGTGAGTGGCCCTTGGTGGGCAGCCAACAATATCCACCACGCTCTTCAAACCTGGCCTGTGGCAGAGATTGGACTTTGGTTGGTTCTCTGCTGGCTCTGTAATGGGGAGCTGTGTCACAGGGAGATGTCCCTTGGGGGCTGGGAGCCTCTCAGTGGACATTGTTCCATCTATGGTGTTGGGCATTATACTAACAAAGCCCAAGCAGAGAAGGAGCTGCGGTCCTCACACAGGTGGAGTTCAGGGTGGATGGGCACCAGAGGTGTGGGGTGTGGGCTCCAGCCATCCCTCATAGCCTGTCCCATCGTCCATGGTTGGATTCCTCCCAGTTGCTCTTCCATCCTGGAGGAATATGGTGGCCAGCAACTCCCAGCGTCCATCTGCTGATGTGGAGAAGCTGTTCTCCCCAGACAGGCCCAGCACGGGTCCTGGTTGTCACTGTCTGCATGGAGTGACTTGGATCACGTGCTTCCCTAACCACCCGCCAGAGCCAGCCCTCGGCCCCTGATAAAGGACTGGGATGAAGGGTGGGGAGGGGCTCTGGGGGCCAAGGACGCTGGGGGGATGTGAGTTAGCTGGGCCACCAGGGCCCTGGCAGTGTGGCAGAGGAAGGAGCTTGGGGGAGATTCCTGGCTCTAGTCCCCAGATACCGGCTGGTGCAAGTGGTGATATTTCTGGTCTTGGTACAAGAAGTACGTTTTGCTGAAATATGTGACTGATCCAGTTGCAATGTCTTTAAATGAAAGGAGTCTCTGTTCTCTTTGGAAGGGATAAAAAGCTCAGGAGGGGGACATTACATAACTCAAGTTACGTAAATGCAGAGCCTGCGTGTTCTCCTTTCTTCTCCTGCTCGGTCTCTCTTACAGGACTCATGTGACTGTAGGAAGCACGTCTGTTTCCTTTTGGGTCATGTTGAATGCCTGGTCACTGTTCTGGAGACACGCACTCTACAATGTGAGGAAGTCATGCCCTGCTTGTCTCGGGTGCGTTCAGCTCCCCTCAGAGTGAGCTGTGTGCAGGCTGACGGGATGAGGGTGTCCCCCGCCAACTCTACAGCGGGTCTGGCCCAGCCTAGCACTCACAGAAGTCCACGTCTCTGCCCTCTGCCAGCCTCGGCTGGAATCGAGTTCTAGTACAGAACAGTGCCAGTGTGTGCTTTGGAAGTGTGTCGCGCGTTCTGTGTGTGGGAGGGAACTCTGCGCTTCCTGCTCATCTTTTAATGCGAAACTAAGACTGCTCTCAAAGCAGCTTCCTGCTTATAAAAATAAAAAGAGTTCTGTAAGGAAAGACCGGAGTTCTGTTAAAGACAGAAAAAAAAAACCCTCTTGATTTAAATATCCCGGTGAACTCTCAGTGTGCAGAAATGGACACAGTGCAGGAACGTCCTGCTGCAGACAGCAGACCTGCAGACACCGAGGCTGGGACTGAGGGACTGTGATGGGTTCTGACCCGCAACCTGGCACTGCAGCCACCTCCTGGATCTGTCCTGGGATCCTGTGCTGTCAGACAGGGCGATACAGCGGGGGCTGCTCTGGCCTGATTCACACTGGTGTCCCTGGGAACCGGCGCCTTGAGAAAATGAACTGCATCTTCTCCTGTGGCCAGAAACCACAGCCTGCCTTGACCTAGAAACTGGAATAGAAACGAAATGAAAAGCTCAGTGGTCCTCCACAGAAAGAGGGACTTGGGCTGTTTTATGGTGGAGAAGAAAGTAAAACCCATCTGTAGATTTCTTAAAGAGACCACACACTTCCCCGTCTAACCCCAATGCCAGATATAATTGAGATCAAAACCAGATTTTCTTGGAGGGACTGAAATGGAGTAAATCAAATTCCATGCATGTATGACTTGGTCAAAATGAACCCAACTACTATGTATAACTTCAGTGCTCTAATAACAAAAGAAAATTTAAAAGAAGTAAGAACAGATCTCCCTTTGGGTGCTGTCATGTTTGGAAATCTGAGACCACTCCTTTGACCAATTTCTTTTTGTATACATTCATTAATCCAGAAAATAATCTATTCAATTGAGCACGGTATAGTATTGCATGTGAGACACACTGAAATTAAATATTTAAACAATGCAAAAAAAAAAAAGACCAAAAAAACAACAACATTGGTAGTAAAATTAAGAGGTAGGCATAATTACCTGGGTGAAATCTAAGCAGAGAGAATCTTTCATTATTTGCTTTCATATAATTTCTGATGAGATTTAAAATCTATGAGAAAAAAAAGTGTTAGTAAAATTAAGATACTGGGACAGGTGTAATTACCCAGATGAAATCTAAGCAGAGCAAATCTTTCATTATTTATATTTATTTAATTTCTGATGAGATTCAACGTCTTTGGATTTTGGCCTCTTTTGTTCTGCTTTATTAAGATTGCTAGCATCCTCACACTTGCCTGTCTTTGGTTTTGTTATTATCACAATTGCTTTAGAAGAACTTTTTGATTTTTGTGTAATCAAAGCCTTGTCGGGTTCATTTGGGACCCTTTCGACTAGAGACATTGGAAGGAGGGATGGCAACCCACTTCCTGTTTTTTCCAGATCAGCCTGCTCCTGTTCCCTGGGGCACTTCTGACCACCTGACCTGCAGCTGCTCACCCCTGCTCAGGCCCCAGTCCCCTTGAACAGCTCTGGGTCTGCTCTACTGTTAGGGAAAACCTTGAGGAGTGCTGAGCAGGAACAGTGTAGCAGACCACTGAATGGTGACATTTCCCTTCCTTCTCTGTCTTATCCTGCAGAACAGTTCTATCAATGCCGACCTTTAAGAGACTGACTTTTAGGTCCCCCAATGAGCACTGTCCCTGGGTGCCAGCTCTGGGCTGGCATGACCATCCTTGATGCTAAGCAAGGTTTTGCTTTTCCTTTTTTGATTTTTAGTGGTGGGGAGTGTCTTAGTGCATTCGTGGTGCTATACCAACTCACCACAGACTGAGTGGCCCAAGAGCAACAGGGATTTATTGCTCACCATTCTGGGGGCTGGAAGCCCAAGTTCAAGGTCCAAGGTCAAGGTGCCAGTAGGTTCAGCATGTGTTGAAAGCTTATTTCCTCCTGTGGGAAGGGAGCAGGGAGCTCTCCAGGGTGCTGTTACGCCAGCACTATGAGGGGTGGGGTGTAAACGTCCAGATCACAGCCCTGCGGTCAGGAGAAAGGTCTCAAAGGCAGGTCTGTGGAGACTGGATGAGGGACGGCAGGCTACATTTTGGGCTTGCTCTCTTGTGCGGCCCTTGAGCTGTGTTTGAATGAGTTTTGGGGATAACTGTGGGGGGCATGGGTGCGGTGGCTAGACACTTCCTGTTCCCCATTACCTTATATCATGAACTGATGGCCCTGCTTGGCACCTTAACAGCAGAGCAGCTCATACCACTTCCATTAGCTGCTTATGGCAAACCCTTCCTGGGCTTGAACTTCCTGAGCAGCACCATGTCTCAGTATTTTATTATCCTGGGGTCCTGCATGACTCAGAATCAACAGAAGATATTTAATATCAAGGAAAATAAACTTCTATTGTAAGTCAAAAGATGTTGGGGGATATTTGTTACTACAAGGTAATAGTGTCCATCCTGACTGATACAAGGTATGTAGAAATGCTTGATTGAGTAGGGTTGACTCAGTAGAAGAAGAGTACAGGTCTCAAAAGACTATTCTGAAGGATACAATCATGAACTTAGAGCCACAGGATGCTTTACTTGTACTTAAGTTGTTTTATTTAACACTGGAAAAGTCTTCTCATTGCAAGTTCTTATGGGGTCATTAAGAATTAGTCTTATATCGCGCTCTCAAGCCTGTTGCAGTCCTGCGATTGCTGTCTCAGGACCCCACAGCTGGCACCAGGCAGCCTGATGCCCTCCCAGCCCCTGACGGCAGCTTCTGGACACAGTGTTGCCTGGACACTACTCCTTTGTTTTGCTTCTTGTCCCAGATGAATCTGAAGATTCCTCTTCCCCCACATCCCAGTGGCTCCCTGTTTAACATGTGAGCAAAGGGTCAGCTTCATCCCAAGGTCCTATTCAGAAGCAGGATTTTCTTTCAACGAGCTCAAAACTCTTGTGAAGGAGGCAGATGCTTAGACAATGAGCCGAAGCACAAATTAGATGGTCACTTGAACTGCTGAGGCCGAAGGGCCAAGTGTCAGGAAAGGAAGGAGCTGGAGTAGCTGGCTCTGCCTGGTGGGAGCAGGGAAGGCTTCTCAGAGGAGGTGGCGTCTGAGCTGGTATTGAAGAATAAGCAAGAGTTCCTCTTTGGGTTTAGATAGTATTTCCCCATGACTGCCCTGTTTTTATTTTGTTTCTCTGAGAAGGGTGATATCACAAGTTGTTCTTATTGAAATACCAATGCTGTAATAGAGACTAGCCTTTCAGAATGCTTTTTACCCCAAAATTTGCGGAGGGTGGCCCTGGAGAGGGGGCTGCTCAGGAGCCCATTCAGTTGCTCACCAGGGTGGGTGCAGACTTCAGGTGGAATCATGCGCAGATACTACTCACCTTCACGCCTGTTGAGCACTGCATAGGGCGCGCCCTAGGCCAGACATCAGGGGTTGGCAGGGGTTCTCCATAAAAGGCCAGAGAGGGAATCTTTGAAGCTTTGCTGGCCAGATGCCCATGTAGATGGGAAGTAACTACCAACCCTGGTGCTGCAGGGTAAGAGCAGATTGAGACAAGAGGCAACCCCCAGGCCCAGTGGCTCCAATAAAATCATGCTCCCCCCAGGCCGCAGGCTGGCTGGAGCCCGTCAGCAACCGACTGCTGACTGCTGTGCTATGTGATCCCTTTTATTCTCCAAAACAAAACAAAATCATGACAAACAGACAACTCAAGTGAAGTGGGCAGCAGTACCAGCTCTGCCTAGGGACAGGGAGGCTGAGGCTCAGGGAAGCTGAACGACTCACAAGCGCTTGGCACAAATGGACCAGGGACTCTTCCCACAGCATCTTCATTTCTGCAGAAAGAGAAGCCGATAGCGTCAAACAGAAAACCAGCCCCAAGTCCAACCGGGGGTGGGTTTCCGCCAGCCCCCCCAGACCTCCTGGCTAAATGCCATAGGGTGAAGCCCATCTCTAACACAAATGCTTGTTCTGACTTCACATCCTGCCACCAGTCCTCAATGAAACAAGAGCATCGATGGCTTGTTTCCTCTCCCCATCCAGGTCTGATTTTAGTAGAGACAAGCCCTTTCCTGCAGGGCACAGATTTCATTTCCGACACAGGATCAAGCTCTATTAGCTCCTGTGAGCAGATAGAACTGGAACCAGAAGAAGTTGGACCCTCTGTTCAAGGGTCTGCCAACATGGTGATTGTTAGAGTCCTCTTTATACCAGATTGGTTTAGTCAAGCTGCCTGGACACAGTGCTGGCAGCTTGGGTGAGAGGTGTGGTCAGAACACAGCTGAGCACAGAGGACCGCTGACCAGCCCAGGTAGATGGGAAGCAGAGAGCTTCAGCAAGGTCTCCTTGGGCTCTACCAGAGTGGCCCAAGGAAGGGGACACAGACACAGGGAAGAGAGTGCACAGCAGCCAGTATAGGGGAGAAGACCAAGAGTTCAATTTGGGGTGCTTACAGTTTGAGGGGCAGCAGAAGCATCCGTCCAGTCAGAAATGTTAGGCAGCTGGACACAGATCTCCAGGTTCAAGGTGGTGGTCAGGACTGCAGATGGAACTCAGAGGTCAAGAGTGTAGAGATGGAACTTAGCCCCCTGGGTCTATTGCATCTGGACAGATGTTCTCCCCTGTCTTGTGGCATTCATTTCTGTGTTGATCACTTTCTGTTCACCTCCAGCTGTGCAGGAAGTGGAACGCCAAGGCCTGGTTCCGGGAATCCACAGCAGACAAGCACCGTCCTGCTGTAACATCCACCACCTGCAGGACCCAGCTGCCACTCAGGAGGAAGATAGCAAGACCCCGCTTTGCTGTGGGACCTGAGGAGAAGGAGAGCCACAGACCAAGGCCGCACAAGGTCCTGGGGAGCAGAAGCATGGTCTTGTGTTAACGCAGAGATTCTGAGCCTATGACGGGAGGTGGCAGCGTCCCTCTCCCCAGGTGCCCACGTGTCTGGGGTCACCCTGTCCAACCTGCGGTTACCTTTCTAAAGGTCGCTTTTTGGTCCTTGGAGGAAAGGGGACATGCAGGCTTTTATCCTGTGGTTGAGGTATAAGAGTCTGAGGCTGTAAGATTGTCTGTGTCACTTAAGATTGAAGCCCTGGACTTAGGAGTGTCACCACCGACGCCCAGATTCTCATTTGCAACCAAAGCTGTGCTCTTCTAGCTTCCTCCTCCCCTCCTCTTCCTCCTCTGTCATCTTTTCTTTTTCTTTTTTAACTAACCTATTTTGTGGACTCTGACTCTGGATTGGAGGTAGGCGGGGATCATGGCTTGAGTGCAGCTGGGGTTTCCATACCGTGGGGCTAGTTCTGTAAACCAGCCGGCTACTTGCAATAGTCCTCAACTCAAGGACTGCACCTTGACCACGCTTGGTTAAAGCATGTTTCCAGGGAATCTTGACAGCAGATGCTTTCCCCACTGTGTGCTCTGGAGGCTTGAGCTCTGTGTCAGAGCCAGCTCCATTCTATGAGCTGCAGAGAGAGCTTCTATGAACTTAGCGTATTTTCTGAAGTTTGCAAGGTGATGTCATTGGAGAGAAGCTACTGGGGAGAGCCGTAGTTTTCACATGGTGCATGCACAGTCAGTCTAACAGGAGGAATTGTGAGTTTTTGAGAAGACAGAAGACAAGGCGTGGGTCACATCTCAGAGAGGTGACACTCTGGGACACTCAGGAAGGAATGCAAACCCACCTGCAGCTGGGAGACTAAGCCAAACAGGGAGCAATGCTCAGAACCAGAAGCAGCTCTCTCGCAGGCTGTGGCTGCGTTTCCTGCCTCGCTCCATCTTAGAAACATGATACTTCCGCTAAGGGTAGGTTTTGGAAAAAAAATGACAAACTGCTTCAAGCTTGTGGAAATTAGCAGTGGCTATGGCCAGACACTCACTGGTCCACTGTCCAGCAGTGTCCTAGGTTGGCCTTTGCTGTCCTGCCTCGGGAAAGGTTCTAGGGAGGGAGAGACACTCCCCATTGCATGGCAGCTGAAGTCCTCCATGCTGGGAGCCCAGCCGGGCTTGGCGTGCACAGGGCCATGGGGACACGTGCTTGCAGACCACTGGGGTTTTCATGCATTTGGTTTTGCTTCCTCCTTTTCTCCTGGCAGAGAGGGCTCAAGAGAGCGAGGCCCTCCCATTCTGGTAGGTTATCGGAGGCAATTCACAAGAGCCACCAACCGGAAGATGCTGCGACCGGCTCTTTCATCTGGTGGCCTTAATTTCATTTTTTTCCAGACTATTTAGACACAAGGCAAAATAAATGAGATGATGAAAATCCACAAACATTTGGTTTAGGAGACTGTAGCACCAATGAGCCAAAGAGTGGCCCCCCCAGGTACCAGCCTCTGTTTACTGCACAGCTGGCTGAGACCAGCATAAAACCCTGCTGGCGCCAAACTCAAATTTCAAAACATCTAATCATTTTCAATATAACTTCAACAGCACATTTTTCATCATGTAGGGCCTTCTTGTTTTTGTGAATGCTGAAAACTGTGCCCAGCTCAGCTCATCACAGATGCACCATCTCTAGCCCTCAAAGACCACAGTGGCTTCAGTCCTCTCTGAATCAGAGATTCCCCCTTGCTGCTGGGATGTCACCTGGACAGGTGAGTCCACCTGCTCTGGGAGTTCCCTGGACCTCCCCTGCTTCTGGGTGGAGGGCCCTGTGCCAGAACCTCTGGAGTTTCTCACACAGGGAAGGATCCGTGCATGGAAACCTGGGTAAGCATTTCACAAATGAAGCTTGAGAGAGCTACTGTCCCCTCTTGGTACCCATTTCACCTGATTACCCCCAGATCCCTGAACTCCCTGCAAAGGTGGAGGAGAGACAGAGTCAGAGAGCGCAGGTCTTGTTAGGGTCTCCTTGTTGTCCATCTTTCAGGGCACTCACCCTCTGTCTTGCCACCTTCCTTCTGTCCGTCTTGTGCCTACCTGAGGCCAGCTGGACCTCACGCAGCTCCATGCTTAACTTCTTGCTTAAACATGACCATGGGATGAAGCAGCGAAGGGGATTCACCACTAGCAGCTGGCTGCTGACCTCCAGTCTTTGAGGCTGGCTTAGAGAATGCGGAGAGGGCTGGGGCAGCTGCAAGAATTATGGGGAGTTTGCCTCATTTTATTTTTGTGACTGAGTCCAGAATGTCAAGTGTCTTCTTGGCAAAGCCAGTCAGAGTTGGGCAAGAGACAGAAGAAGTTAGTCTTGGTATAGAAGGGGAAAGTGTCATTAAGGTTGATTTTGTGACTTCTTTGTAATTGCTTTTAGCTAGGAAAAAAAAAGACCCATCAGCACTAGAAACCCTGTCATCCTTGTCTTCCTGGTGTGCGGTACAAAACCTGGCATGTACAAGATGTTCAGCGGCCACTGCTGAATTAAAAGCTGTTTTTCAGAGTTAAGTGTCGTTTGAGTGTGTTTCAGTGTTTTATGGCCTGCGGCACACTCGATCTTTTTTCTGTTGCTGTAATATCTCTTTGTATAAAGTAGTCGATTGGCTTTGAACATGGCTCAGAATATATTGCTCATTAAAGCGAGTTCCAGACAAGACGCCAAAGAGATTAGCCCCAATGCTCCAAAGTAGCACTAAGTCTCAAGGGCATAGTGTAATTATTCATTTGCTAAATAACACAGACACACAATGGCTTAATTACAGTGTTTTGCTACCAAATAGGATTGCAGTGATTTCCACATCAGAGTATCTCATTAATGAGATTTGCTAACTGCTATTGGCAATATTGTGAAATGCCTTCTTCTTTTAAATCATTTTCTAAATTGCTAATGTCATTTGTGGGAGAGGAAAGTTCCCACACACTCTCTGTGGAGGTAAAATGCGTGTGCTTCAGAAAATATTCCGTGTTCATTTCTTCCTGGGTGGCAAGATGCAGCGCCGGGAAAACCGTTTGCATTTTTTGGTATTTCTCTGTCTTCACATCACTGACATTCAAGTGATTACCAAGCAGCGAGAACCCAAACCGTCAAGGGTCACACCTTTGCCTCCTAGGTCTGCCCCCAGCTGTCTCTGTGGCCAGGTTGAGACGATTAACATTTCTGGGCTCCAGCCCCTGGAGTGTAACCTTCAGCCAAGGACCCAGAGGCACCTTCTGAGTGTTCTGGGCTCTTTCCCAGGCAGCAGGAATACAGGAGCAGGCAGGGTCATTGCTTTCCAGAAGAAAGACAAAAATGCTTGTACAGAGCTTTACCTGACACCTTTCAGGCTAGGTGTGATTGCATTAGGCTAAAGAAAGTGGGCAATTGAGTGCAGAAATGCTTGGGAGAGTGGCTGCTGTAAGGAGATTGGCAGGAAAGCTCCTCCAGGCTACAGACATATTAGCAGAAATTGGAATAATAAACAGAAGCCAGTTTAAGAAATTTGGAAGGAGAACACACCAGGAGGAGGGAATAACTAAGAACCCTGGAGATCTCCATAGGTTCCACACGTGGCATCTCAACAGAGTGTCCATGTTTCTCCCAGGATAGCAAGTGATGTCCCAGGTAATCCACTCTAGGGGTTTTATTAGGAGCTTTGCTCCTAAATGCTTTGTCTTTAACTAAGGGTGCATGCATTTTTAATGCCAGTGTCTTGGTCTCCATTTCCAATATTCCTTATCTGGAATTTCCCCACCCTTCTCCCTCATTCAGTGCACCTGGCCAGCTGACCATAGGACAACATGAAAACCCTCCCAATCAGAACTTCCATATCCTTGGATTTTTCCTCTTAATAACTAGAGCTCACCAAGAAGGTGGGTGAGATTTAGGAAGTATAATTGCCTGAATTATACTGAGTAGGTAAGGTGCCTGAATTTGGATGGTGGTGTCCATCATTTCAGACTCTGCTGCTGACTGAGGAGTCCTTCCTGCTTGTCCATCACTGTTCCATGAAGTGGTGGTGGTACAACTGTGGTGGCTCATTCCATTGGTTCATCCTGGACCATGCTGGCCTGGTCTGAGGAAAACCGGAAAGAGCATCAGGAAGGAGGTTCATCCTAGCTGTGCGCCCACTCGCCCCCTCATGGCGGGCAGCTCTGGGTTGACTGGTGGATCCCATCACTCATTTCTGCATGTATACTTTCATATCTTCATTTTAAGCACCTTGTCCATGAGGGAAAGTGGTGTAAGATCAACCTCAGGAATGCACGATGCTATCGCCACGTAATTGCACTGACACTATGCACAGAAGGTTGCACTCATGACTGGTCTGGGACTTCTTCATGGAGAAATGCACAGGATGTGTGTTTTTGCACAATTAGCAAAAGCCAGATGTTTCACCTGCAGCTACTTTGAGCTCTCCATCTTTTCTCACTTTCCGCATGGTCACATCTGCTTTCCTGCCGCAGTCTGGCTGGGCACAAAATCACGAGCCACTCAAGCAGGAACAAAGTTTATTTTTTGAAACTGCCGCCAATGTCCGGTACCGCCCGGGCAGATTTTTTCCACCCACGCGGCCTCCTCCTGGACCAGCAGAGAGAGCTCCTCCCCCGGAACTCCCTCCTACTGTACTTCCCCAACCAATGGGAACTCTCCAGGAGTCCCATAGCCGGCCTAGGTGAACAGCAGGAGTCCAATATCCATATGAATGCAAATCTTAACATAATCATATCATCTCAATGGCTAGCTGGCGTCACCTTTCGACCAAAAATGCCATGCATCATATACTTGGCTCTTAGCACTTTCCTGTGGGGTGACACTGAGGTGGCTGTGATCACTTTGGAGAACTGATCCAGGGTGGTTAATTGACAGATCCATTTAACTCTGATTTGGCAGGAGGCAGCTACAGAGACCTGACACCGATGTGCACACAGTAGAGTTACAGGTGGCCCTGGGGGGTGGCTTCCCAGGTACACATGTTGCTGACTCTGCAGGTTTGTCCAGTGTGGGGCAGGGGGCATGTCAAAACATTACTGTGGTTCATGTCACCCTGCTCTGGAGCAGGGCAGGGAGGACAATATTGTAAGATTGGAAATGAGTGGAGCAGAAGCTCATCCATGGAAAATTCTTGAGTATCTTCCAAATCAACAGATCTTCCAAGTCTTAAAGAGACTCAAGAGAACAGTGGACAATCCTAGAATTTGCATGATTGGGAAAATAATGGGTTTTAAGATGAGACTTGTCTAAACTAAAACATTTCCAAAACAAACAAAAACATATGTTTCCATGAGCCACACCAGAGAGTAAAACAAATTATTTTTCTTTACTCTTTATTACGAACTTGCTTATGTGGAAGAGACAATCAGAGCAAGCATTGAAGAAGGCAGACAATATGGGGAAGCAGAAATATTATGGGGGTGTGTCAGGTAATCAATAAGAGTATTTGTGCTATTTTTAAAATTTTGTAGTATTTGCAATGTTTATTCAGCTTTTAAGTTTTTATACTTTGTTGTGATTTTTTTTCTAAATATGAATGTTGTTTCCATGCCTAATGTTATATTTCTCATGTTATCATATTTATTCATAGAGAACATCGCCTTCCAATAAGTAATTACATGAGTTTCAGTCCCAGTAAGACCTGGGTTTGCCGTGCCTGTGACTGATAGCTCTCTGGGTCAGCCGTGATCATCAGAGAACCGTTTGATGGGCAGGGAGTACCAGGGGAGGCTGGTGGCGGTCACCCGGGCCGTGTTGTTGGCAGGGTCTGTGAAGCCCAGTGGGGGCTCCCCCTTCCTTGGGTCTCAGGGAGGCATTCATGTTCCCTTGATGTCCAGAAGAAAGAACCACCTCTGCTTCAGCTGTCTCCAGAGGCTGGTGTGGCCACATGAGAGAAGCAGAAACCGCCTGCCCAAGGGCCTCGGGTCACCTCCAACAGGGACAGCTTCCAGGGAGGAGCCTGATCATGAACCGCTTCTTGTTTAGAGCTCTGCTCCGTCCCTGATGGCAGGGAAGGCCCCGAGCCTGGAGCTGTGTGTGGACGGAGTGGAGACTCAATGCTTGCTGAATGTGGGAGTCATGTTGTCAAACCCTGTGACACTTCACAGTGACATTGCTGGAGTAGGCTACGTGGCCAGCCTGCACAGGAAAAGCCATTCAAAGCAATAATTCAGAGTGACATCTCACAGATAATGCTTACATTCAGCTTTAAAAAAAATAAGAGACTGGTGACATACAAAGTCCTGTCCACTCTGTCTTCTTGTTTATCTGCCATCTCTATCTGATCTAGCCCGCCACACTGACATGTGCAAGTACATACAATATGCACACATGTGCACATACAGACTTGTGGGAGGCCAACCTTATGGGTGACTTAGTTACACTCCCCAGCTGGGTGCTGAGGCGCTCAGTCACAGAAATGGGTGTGTCTTGCTACAGCCCCATGGGTGAAGCTATGCTCACCTGTTCCTTTGTAATATAACCCCTTGCCCTGTTTAGGATAGAATCTTCCATGGAAGTGCCTTGTGTGTGTCCCCTCCTCTTACTGTGCCCTTGGGTGTGGCCTACCCAGGTGTCAGTCAACCTGCTGACAGTGGACATCATGAAGATAGACTCAGCCCCCTGAAACCTGACCCCTTGCCTCACGTGAATAGCTTCTCCTCAATAAAAGGGGTCAGCGCGTGCTCTCGCTCTCTCTCTCTCTCTTTCTGCGGACCCTTAAGGTCAGAGGAGCCGTCACAGCAACCCCAAAGAAAAAGGTATTTGTGTCTCTTGTGTGGTTATTTCGTGCAGCCCAGTTAGCCCAGTTTAACTAGAGTGACCCCTGAGCCTTTTAGTCGCGAGAACAGAAACCTGGCACAGACTCACACACTGAAGTGTCCATGCACATACCCACACATACACACTGCCTTGGTTGGGATCTGGAATGTCCCCCAGAGGCTCATGTGTTGAAGGCGTGGTCCCCAATGCATCCACGTTCTGAGGGGGGCTTCTGGGAAGTGATTGGCTCCTGAGGGCTCTGACCTCACCAGTAGGTTAACCATCTGATGGCATTATTGAGAGGAAAACATTGTAAACTGTTGGAGGTGGGACCTAGATGAAGGAGCAGGTCCTTGGCAGCATGCCCTTGGGAACAATGTCCTGTCCCTTGTCCCTTCTTCTCCTTCTCTGTTCCTGGCTGCCATGAGTGGGGAGCTTCTGCCATGATGGTCATCTCAGACAGAGTCATGGAGCTACAGGCCTTGAACTGAATCCTCTGAAGCTGTGGCCCAAATAAATCTTTCTTCCTTTTAAGTTGCTTCTGTCTGGTGTTTGGGCCACAATAACAGAGAGCTAACACACATGCCCATGTCTGTGTCCACATCCATAGCCATCCCTTTGCCCGATCCAGCTGAGGTCGACTGTCACCTCCAAACTCACAGTGCAGTGGGTGTGTGGGCTCATGGTGACCCTCTTCTGTGTCACATGGACCCGTCAAGATGTTTGTATCTGGATCCATTGGACGTCCAATGAATAGGACTGGGAGGCAAAGGAAGGAGCGGGTGGCCATTTCTTTAGCAAGAATTAAGGGTGTTAGGGATGTGCTCATGGAGAGGTGTTGGTCAACACTCCCGTTGTTTGAAAACATGGATTTGCTAAATTCAAAGACAAGCTGGCCAAGAACTTCAGCTTGGAGCTCTCTGTGGCCACTGTCTTATCGTGAGCTTGGCTGATGGTGACAGGAAACCAATGATAAGGTTTTAACAAAAAAAATACAGAAAGAAAGATGAAAGATAGAGAGGGAGGGAGGGAGAGAAGGAGGGAGGCAGGGAGGGAAGGAGGAAGGAAGGAAGGAGGGAAGGAGGAAGGAAGGAAGGAAGGAAGGAAGGAAGGAAGGAAGGAAGGCCGGCCAACAATTACCCTGGTTGGGGACTAGGTGACTCAGGTGGCTAGGAAATGTTTGTAGGACTCTCTCTCCATCTTTTCACCCAACTGCCTTTTGTGTTGGCTTCAACTGAGTTTCCTCATGTGTTGGAAGACGGGACCTCCACCATCAGGGCATCTGGGGGTTATGGTCCACCTGCCCAGCAGTCCAGGAGAGAGACATACCAGACTAGTGAATATCCAGCGGATGTCCTTGATTTTGACAGATGGTGTGGGGGCGGTCTGCCTCCTCCAGAGCTGGCCTGCAACAGGGCCTGCAGGACAGTTGCTGACCATCCTGCGTCTCCGGTCTTTGGAGTCAGGAGCTGGCATCTCCTCGGCTGGACTCTCTGGGTTGAGTGGGAGAGGACCAGTGCCTCACATGGAAGTAGTCTGCTGTTGCTAGGTGATAGAGGAAGGGATTTATGTGACCAGCAGACAGGAAGGAGGGTGAAGCTTGATCAAAAGGTTTATGCAGAAATGCTAAGGCTAAATTGCTCCTACAGCCCTTGCTGGGTGGGGCAGGATGTGCCTTCTAGTGCCCCCGTGGACACAGAGCATGAAGGGCGTAGAGGAAGCCCCGTGGTCAAGGAGTGTCTCCTGTGCTGAGCTGGTCCAGCCCCAGCAACTCTGGGGACCTTTGGTTTTGTTGCCAGAGCACAGCAGGAACTTTAGATATGAGGCCACAGAGGATCAGAGTGACTTGTACAAGCCACACATTTGTTAAACATCCCAATTTGTGGGTTGGAGCTGAGGAGGCCCCATGGTGGAGTGAGACTCCTATGGAATGCATTGTATAAATGGATCCAAAATGCAAATTTCTTTGTTTTTTCTCTATTTTTCTGGACACCAGGGTTCTTCATGAGCTGTATCTTCAGAGCATCTTGAATTGTTACTAACATTAGGGGAATAAGAGACAGCAGAGAGAAGTTGTAAACAAGGGAGACTAACGTCCTTTCAAAAATGCGCTAGGAGGGTGGGTCTTATTGGCAGTTTAATTCCATCTCTAGATGAACTGATTGTTTATAAGATGGAGAAATAAAATGGCTTGCCTCTTGTGACAACTGTGAAGTATACTTTTTCCTCTGAGGCTTGCTTTTCCCTTTTTGTTTCGTAGGTCTATCTCCCCTGTGGTTGTGGCCGTGTCTGTAACTGCTGGTCCTCATGGCGAATATGTAGAGGGAAGAAGACATGTTCCTGCCCAGCTTGGGTGTCAATGCAGGGTAAGTCCCCCCTCTGTCCACCCCACTCACTGTCACCCTTACTATTTTCTCACAGGTCTGGTTGGAAGGAGAAAGCCATAGCTGGTGAGCCTTGGTTGGCTGAGCCATGTTGAAGATTTTGATTCTGTTTGTACATAGAAGTGAGGTTTGATTGAAATGTCTGATGGTGACAGTCATTGTCACTTCTTCCCTCCCCTTCCTTGGTTCTTTTGAAACTGAGAAACTTTCCATATGGAGTGGACGTGGCTGTTATCGCCCCTAGAGAAGGAACTGAAAGTGGAGCCTGGTCTATACAGGTCTGAATGTGACATCTAGGGGTGGATTTGAGTCATTCACATGTATAACTGTTGTGAAATCTTTCCCCCGAGACAAGTCGTGTCTTCGTCCACCAGTTCAGGTATATTTTGACTTGAAGCGCCCCCATGCCCTCTCTGCCAACAGAGATGATGTGAGAGTTGCAATGGTCTCTGCATCTGCTGTTGCTTAGCCTGAGCCACGGGGAGTTCTGTAGGCAGCAGACACCAAGTGAGCAGCATCTCCGAGGTCCAACGTGGTCTTCTGGGGAAGGCAGCTGAGTGGCTGCATCCACAGCTCTTCCCTTGAGTGGAGGGTGACCCTGTGGGCCTCCTCGTCTTCTGCTGGGCAACTGAACACCTGCTTCCAGGAGTGTGCCGGGGGAACCACCCCCTAGACTCCTGGGCTGGTCAGCTCTGGGTCCTCCTGCCCTGTCAGTATTGCTGACACCTGTGGCCATTCTGTATCGTGGGAAGCTTGGGGACTCTTGGAGAGGCCCTCCCACTCTCAGGTTGCGTATCTAGACAACGGTCAGTTCTCCACCTTCCGCATGCTCTGCTGGTGAGCACTGGCTATCGCAGCCACAGTGCCCACGGCAGGCGGTGATGCTGCTTGTGAGTCTCACAATTCCAAACCCCCAGATTTCTACTGCCTCGAAGGACCAGCTGGTCTCAGGGGTCCTTGGAGTCTACCTCACCCATCCTCTTCATATTTATAGATGGTAAAACTGAAATCCAAAGGACGGAAGTGGGTTGTTCAATCTTCCCAGACTCTTCATGTCAGGAAGACCCAACATTGAACTCTGCCTGCAGCCCAGCACCAGGGATTTAGGATGGCTGTTTCTTTCCTCATTCATCCCAACAAAGGCTCCCGTGCAGGATGCCAAACACGCTTGTGCAGGCTGAGCACCTGAGGAAGGCAGGTTTGCATGGTCCAGGTGAGCGCCCTCCACCCCACTCCCGGGACCTACAGAGCTGGGTCGTCCTCACCCTGGGGACTGTGAACCGTAGCCCAGTTCATGTGATGTCCCCCCTGAACCTGTCCCCCAAGCAGCCTGAATTCTTCTCACGCATCTCAATCATTGGAGCAGCTGTGGACGTTTTCAGTCTGTGTTTAATAAAGTTTGTTGATTTACAAATGACACGCGGAACAATTTGGCATCCGATTAATTTTGACAAATGGATATAGTCACACAAGTAACATCAAAATCAAAGTAATGAAGATTTCCCCATGCTTTAAAATATCCCCTTGTCCCTTCACAGACAGTCTCCCCCAACCTGTGTCCTCGGACAAGCACCCCCCTTCTTTCCTTCCCAGTAGCATGGACTTGACCCAAGAGACACACAGGTGAAGTCACTCAGCTTGAAGCCTTTCATCGCTGGCTTTTCCACTTGGCAGAATGCCTTTTCCCCAACATTTTTATTAAGGTATGATTAACTAGACCAAACTTTTAAAAGTACAATTTGGTAATATATATGCATACATACACATATATACCTATCTACATGTAGATAGGTATATATGTGTATGTATGCATATATATTTGTATATGTAAGTACGTGTATATACCTATACATGTATACATATATATGTATATACAAGTATATATACATATGTATATGTCTGTATCTGTGAAACCATGTCACAATCAATGTAGTGAACATATTCTTCACACCCCCAAATTCCCCACATTCCTTTGTAAATCTGACCCTCACCCATCTGCCCATTTCTCACAATCCCAGAAAGCCCCAAATCTGCTTCCTGTCTATAGATAAGTTTTCACTTTATAGAATTTTATGTCAAGAAATAAATCAAAAAGCAGAGACTACTTTCTTGCAATACAACTTATCCTTCCATGCAGAGAACTGCCATTTAAAGAACAAAAATTTTTAATTAAAAAAAAATCAATGTTACCCAGATTTTGTTAAGTATCTTTTATACTGTATCTGAGACAGGATCTAAACTGTATCTAGACTGTATCTAATTCAGGATTACGAAGATTCTCATACATGTTGTTTTTTCATGAACTGTTATTGAGTTTTCACACTTGTGTTTCAGATTCATTTCGAGTTGGTTTGTCTTCGGCACAGAACACAGAGCAAAGCTCATTTTTCTGGATGTGAATGTTAAGTCACCCTGTGCCTATTTGTGGGAAGGGATATCGTCCACTGACCTGCCATTGCAGCTGTTTACAGGCCAGCTGTGAAGGGCCAATGGTTTTAAATTATAGTCTAAGTCAAATATTGCAGAAAATATCCACTAATGACTTGAAGAAAACACAAGGCATGATGGGTTTGTACAACTCTCAGAGCCCACCACCAACCAAAGGCCTCGATGTGGTTTTACCCGCTCCCTGCTCTCCACCAGCCATCCCTTAGGGAGGTCTTGGCAGCAATGCTCCTAAAACAGAGGCAAAGGGGAAAGTCCAAGTCTGGAAAAGATCTAGAAATAACATAAGTGACTCGTGTCCAGAGTGCGTGAAAACCCTCCAACTTCAACTAAACATGGGGAAATTATGTGAACAGACACTTCACTGAAGGAGATAAACAGATGGCAAACGAGCACAGAGCCAAGACGCTCAGCACCACGAGTTCTAGGAAACATGGGTCAGAGCCAAGTGTGAGGCTCCGCGCACTCTCAGAAGGCCTGGTGCTCGGGACAGACCTCCCCAGCACTGGCCATGGTGCAGGTGCTGCCCACCCAGCACTGCTGGCGGGAAGAGGAGGTGGCACCACACTCTGGGCCAGTGTCTGGCAGGTTGTGAGGCAGCTTCTTCCCTGCTGTGATCAAAAGACCTGACAAGAACAACATACGGGAGGAAAAGTTCACTTTGGCTCATTGTTTCAGAGGGGTCAGTCCGTGGTTGGCCAACTCCATTGCCCAGAGGACCCCAGAGGAAGGATGCTCAGGCATGACACCAGGAGACAGAGCTCCACTCATCAGGACACCCCATCAGCCACCTCCTCCAGTCCCACCCTACCTGCCCACACTCATCACCCTGAGAATGCACGTCAGGGGGTGATCCACCAACTAGGCTACAGCGCTCACAATCCAGTCATTGCACCTCGAACATTCTCGCTTTGTCTCACATGTGAGCTTTTAAGGACACCTCTCTGCTAAACCATAAGGAGCAGATTGTTAGAGCCAAACATAATGGCACCCCGTAACATCGAGGACATGCTTCTTCTTACAAAGATCTGTGGGAGAAAACTTAAAACTAATTAACTATTTTAACATACTTCCATGGAAAGACCAAAGGAACCAAAGCCCAGGAACTCACATGAGAGAACAGGAAAGTGTCCACACAGAAGAGAAACAGGCACAGAGGGAGGGGTGCTTGAGGGAACGCAGCACGTGTGAGGAGGAATCTGAATGCACCAAGAGGGGGTTACTGTCTCCAGGGCTTGTTCAGCAGCTCAGAGAACCAAGGGGCCCTGAGAGCCAACCTGCCTCCTAACCTGACTTGAGGGGGTCTCTGGCCCTCGGGTCCCACCTCTGTGTGTGACTCTTGTGGGAGAATCTGTCACAAAGCCCTATGTTAATATTGCAATCCATCCAGGCACAGCCTGAGACCCGGGTCTAGCAACAGAGTTTCAAGCACCTTGACCCCCCCTTCCAGCCCCTCTCAGAAGGCCACACTTCCATCTAAAGGTAGGAGACAGGGGAAAAGTCACTTTTATTGCATGAGACTGCAGATGCATGAGGTTCCCTGTCTGCAAGGCGTGGAATGATATTCAGAGGGCACCAAAAGATGCTCATGGAGGTTTTAGAAGCAGCCAGGGAGCAAGACAATGCAGCTGTCATTCATTTCAACAGTCCGGTAAGCATGTCATAGAAAACCACCCTGTTCCCAGTTCTCTGGTGGAAGGAGGAGGAGGTGCAGAGACCAGAGACCCAGGGAGGCTGCTTTCCTTTAAACACCATCACTCCTCCGAGAGGCACGGTCACCCTCCTGCAACCTCCCTGTGCTGGGAAGAGTTGGCCTGGCTCACTGTCCCTCCAAGGTCTGCTTTTAAACTTTTCCTTTAGTTCAACTGTTTCCCTGGGAAAGAACCTTGCTGTCTAGGAGCCTAAAGGCTCTCTGCTTCAGATATTTGCTTTATCTGAAATGACCTTGTTGGGGGAAGTCTCTTTCCAGACTTTGATGAGGGGCGTTCAGGCTGTAGTGAGAACCAGGCCCTGAGTCAGAAAGAGCAGTTTCCACTTTGGCCCCAGCAATTCCTCCCCTTGGGCTCTGGGGACAGACGTGGGGCCTCATTTCTACCACTGGGGCTTCACCCATGGATCTGCGTGTTACAGTAGCCCCTGTGGTTGGGATTGGGTGCTCTCCTCCTCAAGATCCCAGCTCCTGCCTAGGTCAGAGACAAAAACCACACTCAGACCCACAATCTGCATCCCACACAAAGCAAATTAAAGCCCCAAATACCAGTGGGTTGTGCTTAAATTTTACCAAACGCCTCCAGAGCTGTTCGATCTTAACAAAAACAATTTACGTTTTTCCAAAGTCAAGTAAAAATCAAATTCAGAAAGAACTATAATTAGCCCCCACCAAAATGAAATGTTTCAGAAAGAAAAGGGGGAATGAGAGGTGATCTCCCCCAGCTGAGGACCAGGTCCTTGTCTCTCTCCTGAGGCGGGGGAGGGTTAAAGAAGACAGACATCCATCCCATAAGTCAGGATAATTTCACCACTCTGCAGCTGGAAGGCTCTGCTTTTTTGTCTGATAAACTTTAAAAATTAAGATATGTTTGCTTTCGAGCTTGAGACACTTTATAATTCACAGAGCCACCTCTAAGTGAAAGTGAAACATATAGTATTCTAAAAAGAGGGATATGGGCTTGAATTTGATTTAAAAAACAGTGGGAGGTAAAGTGTTCACGCCATTAAGACATAAATTATCATTTGCATGGAGAAGATGAGAGCTTGGTTCTTACAGAGCTGACATTAAATCAGAATTACAGCAATGTTCCCCGAGTCTGGATTTAAGTACCCAGGCGTCCTCTCCTCTCGCTCCCTCCACCCTCCATATACGGCATGTTCCCATCAACCCACAAATAAAAATGCGCGTGGCAAGGGAGACGGGTTTATGATGTTCCGCACAAATTATTTCTCGCTATTTTGACCAAGTCTCAACACGACATTTAAAATTAGAGTAAGTTTGCAGACTTGGTTCTATGGAGTCACCTGCTGAGAAAACCACGCTGCACAGAGTCCTGGAGGGAGACGTCCCAGCCTGCTCCCAGCCTTCTGTATGAAGCCTTTTCCTCACTATTTTAAAAAGCTCTTTCTTTCGTACTTTCACACGACACACTGTGTTTTTTCTAATTTCTGGACTCCTCTGGTTTTCATCATCTCTCCCCACATATTGACTTAAACCTCAGCATGTGGACCGGACGACCAGGTTACGTTGGCATCTGACGCCAACATGCCAACCCCAAACCAGCACTGCGTGTTATGACAACCAGTGTCCCCGCAGGGCACAGAGGTGACATAAGGAAGCTCCCTGCTGTGGACCGGAGCTGTCCAACAAAGAGCCTCCTGGCTGGCCAGACCTTCCTTTGTGCTGTGTCCCTCGGCAGCCACGTGGGACTGTCCAGCAAGGGAAATGTGGCTGGAGCCGCCAGGGAGCTGGATTTTTATTTTATTTCATAATTTCAATTTCAGTGCCTACATGTCACTTGTGGGTACCAGTTGGACAGCAGGGCTCTGGAGACATTTACATCTACCCACTCGCCTGGTGCAGAAGGAAAAAAATGAAAGATTCTTACCATCCCAAGAAAGGCGTACACAGCACACCTCTGTGTCTCTTCTGGGAATGACCACCGTGGGGTGGGAACATGTTACCCTGGGTGACGTTAAATAGTTATTCCTTGTAATGGGCACATTGTGGTGGGAACTTTGAGCTAGGTCCTCAATATGCCCTTTCTTTCTAATGGAAGCCTATTTTTTCTCTTTTTCTGGGGGGCTATCAGGGGTTAAACTCAGGGGCACTCTATCACTGACCACATTCCCATCCCTATTTTGTATTTTATTTAGAGACAGAGCCTCACTGAGTTGCCTAGTGTGTCACTTTTGCTGAGGCTGGCTTTGAACTCGCGATCCTCCTGCCTCAGCCTCCCCAGCCGCTGGGATTACAGGCGTGGGCCACTGCAACTAGCCGACCTTCCTTTCTAAATCAGACTTTCCTGTGTGTGTAAACTGTAGATATCCACCCAGTGTCTATCCACCTATCTGCATCTGGTGGTCTGGTTGCAGAACTGTAGTACAGGGAAGTGTTGATTCCCTTGTTCTCTGACTCATCCGCTCCTCTGTGAAAAGCCAGGGGTACATCCAGGCCCCTCGACTCCAGGGACAGCTCTGCTTCTTGCTTTGCCAACAGAACAGACTTGGGTGTTGTTTTGCCTGCGTGGAGCCCAGGTTGGGAAGCCCTGTGTATTCTGAACTGCCGTCCACTCTCTGAGAGGCACAACGGACAGCTTCTGTGATGGCCCATCAGGAGCCTAAGAGACGCGCTGAGCAGAATGGCCCCGGGGTCTGCCCAGCCCAAGGTGCTCAGCTCTGTCAGCGTCTACCCCCCAGACACATGACCACAGTGGATTTTGTCACTGATAGTCTTAAGCAGTCCAAATTAGGCAACACCCAAGCAAACAACAAAATAGTAATCCTAAATGCGACCTCATCAACGTGTGGGGTCTAATGGTCTCACTCACCCGTCAGAACACAGAGCTCACAGGGTGGATTAACAACAACTTTGCATCTTCTGTAAGAAACCACTTTAAAATAATGACAAACTCCATGACCCCAAGTCTGTGATGTTCTGTAGAAGCCAGAGTGACAGGGACATCAAAAAGACCTGTGGGATTGATGGGGGCGCAGGGAGGAGTGAGGAGATGCAGGATTTTGAGGGCAGTAGGACCCTGTGAGTGATGCCACCTGTCCTCATGAATTTGGCAAGACCCACAGAGCACTCAGTGCTGAGAAGCCCCCTGTAAACCCTGGAGCCTGTGAGGGCTGCGTCTGAGCAGGCTCCCTGGGTACCCACGTGCTACAGGTGCTGTTGCTGCTGTGGGGTTGCACTGCACCTGGAGGTGGGTGAGCAGGGCACAGCAGGAACGTGGCTTCTTCCTCGCAGCTCTTCTTTGAGCCACAAGGTGTCCTGAAAGAGTCTGGGAAAAATAATTAGAAGGACAAAAAATACAAATTTAATTTAAATGAGGCTATTAAGATTTGAATCTCGACATTCTGCTCTTTAGCATTATTATGTGTGTTCCCAACCATTTCACTAACAACAAATGCAGACAGACCAACAGTGTCATTTAGAAGATCCATTTATCCTGCACATCATGTGCGCCCCCCTCCCTTGCTAATCAGCTGCTAAGCATAATAGCCGCCCTTGGATGGTGGTGTTTAATCACATTTTGAATGTGATTCTCAGCGTGTATTAGGAATAAGTGGTGTGACTTTCCAACAGAGAGACGCATGAGGTTAGGTCATCTGTATGTGATGCCTTTTTACCCCGTGATTTAGAAGGCAGCCTGTCTGTTCCCAGGTGAAGGAGGGTCGTGGCTACCGCTCAGGGTTCAGCTGAGTTCAGATGGATGCCAGTGTCTCAGGGGTGATTTCCTCAGGAGAGAAGTCATGGGCAGTCCCTTGCCACTGCTGCTGTCCAGCGCCTGCAGGGGCCACTTGACTCTGAGGTCCAGTCCTAGTGCTGTGAAGACATTTCAGCAACATGGGCCTGCCAGCCAAGGTCCCGGGAAGGTGAATTGTCCCTGGCTTGAGCTCTGCAAAATGTGTTGTTAACTCCTAGAGACATGAACATGTACCTCTCCACCCACCGGCTATTTGGGGTTCTGATTCCTTGTGGTTGCATGAGCCAAGGCAAATAAACACATTAAGCCTGGAGTTAGGTCACTGGGCCTCTCCACTCCATCTGTCTCTGTCCATCCACCCACATGAGGATCAACGATGGATGGTGAGAATATGGGCTGCCACCAAGACCGATGGTCACAGAGACTCGGATTATGTTTCACTCAATCTAAAACACTCTGTTTCAGGACCATGGCACAATCATAAAGCACACCCAATGGGGAAGCCTGCACATCACTTTCTCCCGACTCCTGCTTCCTAACAAGTTAAGCCATGAAGCGCATTTTGATTTTAATACAGGCTAATGGTGAGTCAGATGGGGTTAAGTCTCTGCAGACTTCTCTCTGGAAAATGCTCCCCAGTGGACCTCAGAAGCCCTGCAGCGCCTCATGAACCCAGCATGGATGCAGTCACACCAGCGCAGCCACCAGAAGGATCATCAACTTCCATTCTGAACCCATCTGTTGTCTCCATACTTTAGACACCAACTCCCAAGCAAACCTCAACATTAATGGGAACCCCCATCATGCCGAAAACTACACTGTGGTGCATCCTGCTCTGCTGTGTCCTGAACATGGTAAACTCACTTCCTCTCCATAAAAACAGCTATTTAGGCAACAAGTAGCTTCCCTTCCTATCCTGAGCAGCCTTTCCCATCTCTCCAAACCAAGCAAGTCTTCAGGAATGATGGGAAGCAACTTTCTTATTATTTGCTATCATGTCATATAAGCATCTCAGCTTGTAATTGCTCAGAAGAAATCAACCTTTCCTAACCAAACCCCTGCATGTGTGGGCACAGGCAGAGCCTCACACTGTGTTTCAGGACTGCCTGAGTGGGCAGCATCAGCCCATCAGAAGTTAGAAACTACATCCACACAAATACACTTGCAACTAGAGCAAGTTACCTTAGACTAATTATCCTGCAATGATGGTTTCAACTGGGAGCTTCCTGTCTCCAAGGGGACATGGAACAGTGTCACCCTGGGATGTTACCGGTATCTAGCAGGTAAGTCAGAAAAGGTGCTTCAACATCAGATATGCATCGATCAGCCCTTGACTAAAAGAACAATCTGATCTAAAATGTCAGTGCCCAGACTGACAGCCCTGGTCCTATAAGAAGGAGTTAGAGGCTTTTGTAATTAACATGATGAATCAACCAGGTGATAGGACCAAATTATTGGATTCCCATTAGTGGGAGACGGAGGATTTAATTTCTGTGGCAGAAGAGTGCCTCACTCCGAGATATTTACACACTTCAGGTTTATGAGAGTCCAAAATTCCCCTCCATTGAACTGCTGCCCAGATGAGAAGTGTTGGAGAGACCTCGGGTTAATAAGAATTCTGATTTGGTTTTTGACCCAAATGGAATACAGCGTACCCTCTACTCAGGAGCTAATTGTTGCTCCCTTGCTGGATTCTCCAGCTTCTGGGGCTGGAGGTGTGTCTGTGTGTCTGTGCAACCCAGTGTTCTTGCATTTGGAGGATGCTGGGAATATATACCATTAACCTCGGTTTCTGTTGCCTTCCTTGTATCCTCTCAGACATATGCAGGCTCATGTGTAAGTGTGTGTGTGTGTGTGTGTGTGTGTGTGGTGTGTAATTTTGGACTAGCTTTAACTTCGTTAAAGCTGGAGAGTAGCTGGGCCACTGCCAGGGAGCAGGGCAGTGGGGAGTGAGAACCCCAGATATGGGGTTTCCTTTGGGGTGATGAAACTCTTCTGGAACTAGATGGTTGGGTGTCCTCCGTGATACCACGTTACCCCTGTAAACGGTTAAGAGGGTGAATTTCATGTTATGTGTATTTTAGCGCAATTAGAGAAATAAGTAAGACAAAAGAGAAAGCCCTCCTGTACTCACCGGTCAGTCCTTGATTGGTCCTCCCTTCATGTCCAGCTGTGGCATCTATTTAGTGCCCACGGGTACCAGCCCCTGCTCTGCGGTAAATGGAGAGTGATAAATTGATTTAATGGTGACAGGAGGGGTGAAATCACCAGCACTTCTGTAACCCATGGGGCCTGGTATTTCTGTTCTGTGGATCACTATAACTAGCTGTGAGCGCCTGAAATCCTGCACAGCTAATCCAGGGTAAAAGTGTGTTTTCCTCTGGAGCCTATAAAACCCCAGCGGGCGTCTTTCTGTGATTCTGCCCACTGTTGGTAAGTTATCCGATGCTGTCCTCGTACCGAACTCCTCCTCCTCCTCCTTCCCTCTCTACTTGTCTTCTAAACCTAGGTGCTGTTTGTAACCTGATGTTATAGTTTGGGAAACCGAGGCACAGAGATGATGGGCAGCATACCCAAAGTTATGCCTGAAATTCCATGTCGGAGCCTAAGTCCAGGCCAGAGAGTCCACATCAGTTCCCTCAGCTTGACCAGCATCTCTGAGCATGAGTGCTGTGGAAGTCTGGTGAGGCCTGTGGAAACTTCTCTGAGTAAAGTAAAATTATAGTCTTGCTAAAATTATAGTCTTGCCAAGAAACCAATTATAATGACATCAGAATATTCCTTAAAAGCAGCCTGTGGTACAGTAGTGCATGCAGCTTTAAAGGGTAAGACTCAGCCCAGATCTGGTGCCCCCACCACTGCCCCACGCTCGGGACCTGTGGTGCCTGCAAGTGGCTTTCCAGGGTGTCTGCATCACCAGGAACGGGCACGCACGGGGACTATTATTACTTTGTGTGTGTGTGTGTGTGTGTGTGTGCTTGTCTCCATTCATTACTAAAGAACAATGCTAAATCACAGTTAGAGGTTAGTAAAATCAAGGTACAAATGTTCTCTCTGGGCGTGGTGGCACAGGCCTGTCATCCCAGTGGTACTGGAGGCTGAGGCAAGAGGATCATAAGTTCAAAGCCAGCCTCAGCAATGGCGAGGCACTAAGCAACTCAGTGAGACCCTGTCTCTAAACAAAATACAAAATAGGGCTGGGGATGTTGCTCAGTGGTCAAGTGCCCCGAGTTTAATCCCCGGTACCCAATTAAAAAAAAAAGATACTGATATTCTTCCCAACCAGGTTCATAAAATCTAGAATCCCCAGATTCCATGACACTCACCTTCTGCAGACCCAGGGTGGGAACACCTGGATGCTCTGTACTTGGGGCTCCAGGGTTTTAATTAAGGAGACGGTGGATTGGATTCACCTCAAAACACAGAGCTGAAGTTCACACTTAGCTCAGACCCATGGTGTCCCCTTCAGTAACTGTTCCCTGGTTACCAACTCTTTCCAAGCTTCAGGGTCTACAGTGACAGGGCTGGGACCACCTGGGTCTATGCTCTCACAGGACTGAGGTCCAGAGGGAGACAGAGGCCTGAGAGACACAGAGGCCTGAGGGAGTGGAGGCCTGAGGGAGTGGAGGCAGGTGCAGACTGATTTAATATAATGCAGGGAGAGCAGTGCTTGAGCTCTGCAGGACCAGGCCAGGCCAGCTCTCTGGTCCCCGGGAGGCTGCAGTGGTCTCTGGCTTCCCCCCTGGACAGCCTACAGCATACTCTCTGAGGAACAGAAGGGGTGCTCTTTTTCAAACACACATAGATGGTGTCCCTTGCCTGCTTGAACTTTCTAGTGGCTTCCTTTGTCTCTTGGAAGTTTCTCTTTTCTTAATAATGTCCAAGAAGTTACCTGAGGGTTCACCCCCATCCCTCCCCATCCCTCCTCCCACCTCCTCCACCCCCTGCCTCTGCCTCTGAGCTTTCCCCGTCCTAGGACCGTTGCACCCCCTTGACAGTCCACCCTGGGTCCCTATCCTTGGGAAGTAAGCTCAGGCTACCTGCCCAGCATGAACTTAAGGACATTGCTGGCTCAGGTGGCATTACCACAGTGATCAGGGGGTCAAGGAGAGTTTCATTGTGACTTAACATCTCGGTGCCTCGGTTTCCCCATTTATACAATTGAGTCAATAAGTCACCTTTTACAGGATTGCAGTGAGTGGAAAACGTGTATAAGTCAGCTGTTCCTGTGTCTGCTCAGCATTAGACTCCCCAAAATATTAGTGATCATCACGGTGAGGGGGCGGTTTAGAGTATAACATTTATAGGACCAGACAAAACATGGGGCGGTGCACAGAGATAGCCTCTCACACCTGGTGCCTGCAGAGCACAGATGAACACTGAAAGGGAGACCTCCTGTGTTTGGATTCTGGGTGAGGTTTCCTGCACACAGCACAGATTGCTGAGGGTCAAGGTTCCTTTTCCTGCTATCCAGCTGGTGGAGGAGAGGGAGCACGTGAGCCCAGCAAGGTGCTCAGCACAAGATCCACGAGCGAGAACCAGGCGTGTAGACCAGTGGACAGGGTCAGGTGGAAGGGAACTCGAGTCAACTGCAGAACCCCATCCTGCATGAACATGGGGGCCCCAGCCCTGGCTCCAGCCCTGTTTCCCTGTGGGACTGGGCATCTGAATGGCCAGAACCCCCAATTATTTCAAAACAACCTCAGATCTATTGGGTATGTTTTGTGATATTTTAGAAATTCGTTCATGTGGATCCCACCAACCATCAATGACAACATGGATAAAAGGAAGTAAGCCCAGCACAGAGGGGAAATACTGCCTCATCTCATTATGTGAGGGACCTGGAAGAGTCAATCTCATAGAAGTAGAGTGGAAAGGTGGCCACCAGTAGCTGCGGGCAGGGGCGATGGGGAGATGGAGCTACAGAGGCTCAGTCCCACAAGGAGGAGGGGATCTGGAGTCACACAGTAGCAGTGGGGGACAACATGGAGTATACAATGGCGATCCCTGAGGTTATTCTGCCTGGTGACTGGGCATCCATCTCTGATCTCACAGGTACACTCCATGCTGTTTGCGCATAGAAAACAAACAAACAAACAAACAAAAAAAAAAAAAACAACTGCCTGATGGTGCATTTTTCAAAACTGTAGTTAAGCACCACTGGGCTGCACTAGAAAAAGTGGTAAGAGGGTCCAGCATATGTCCTCATCGCAATAGATACAGAATACTGGCAGGAAAGGGATTTTGGGGGTGATGGGTATGCTCGGGACATTATCAGTAGTGAGTAACCAGTGCCTACAAACTAGCAGGTTCCAGCAAGGAACGATGGGAGATTGGAAGAAATAAAGAGTCAACACACACAGATCTTGAAGACAAAACAGCTGGGGTCCAGTGGAGCACTGCTCTCTAGTGGAGAAGCAATTCTAAAGAATTACACCAGCAATCTTTATTATATATGTCCCTAAATCAGGTTAAAGACTGTGCAAGCATTATTCTTTGTATTCATGACAGTTACAGAGTTAGCCACAGTATGCAGCTATTTCCCCAGTTACGTCCTAGAGTTGCACTGTGCAGTGTTAGGAGCCTTGTGCAGCTCAAGAAAGTCCATTGTTTAAAGTTACTAAATTCACAGGTAGATTGTGGAGCAGCAGAGCTGGTCAAATTGTGGCTAGGAAGTTCCTTCATTCCCAGGAGCTGCCCTGCCTGAGAATAAGGTCGAGGCTGATAAGACTCTAGCATGGAGGACATCTCCATAGCAACCGGGCATCCTGTGCCTTTGCACAGAAACTTTCCCAGCCACCCACATGCCACAGCCGTGAAGTCATCAGGGACCCCCATCTCAGACTCTGGTCTCCCAGTCACTGTCACGACTCTCCACACTGTAGCAGCAGTTTCATGGGTGTGCACCTCATTTCCACAGCCACCAACGTGTACATTCTATATTACAGTTTTTATATGCCAATCATAGGTCAGTGGCGTGGTCTCAAAAATAACATAAAACTAGTTCAAAGGAGCAAGCAAACAAAAATGAAGATCTGCAGCCTTCATGGGGGGGGGGTCTTGGTTGATAGTGACCCCCGTGTCAAGCTCAGAGAAGGCTCCAATGTAGCCATGGTAACACCTAGGTGAGGGGTCAGGTGGGGGGTGGTGAAGTGTCCCCACGGGAGGGGCCAGAGCTCTTGCAGTGTTAGTGTTTGTGTTGCCTGATCCTGTCATATTGCTTTTGGAACCTTGGGTGGGTGGGACCCAAGTCCATCTTCCTCACCAACTGAGACATTAAACAGGGCAGCCGGGCTGACCCACATTCTCCTGGCCAGGAAGCATAAACCAATCTCTGAATCTAAGGAAGGGAGGGGCGTGAATCCTGGAATATCCTTCAGGAGATGCTGACAGAAGGTTGGTTGATGGGGCTGCCTCCTTCCTGCCCATCAGGCATGTGGCTCAGCATTGAGCCTGGTTGTAGGAAGTCACAAGAGGGACCCAAGGTGTGGAGAGGGGTCCCTGGTATCAGATTTCAACAATTCCTCCAACTGTAAATCTTCAGTTTGATAAACTTTGATAATCTTAATCAGTAATTCTCAATAGGGTGATGGGTACCTGGGGACACAAGGCAATGACTGGGGACATTTTTGCTTTCTCAGTTGAGGGTGGAGGTGTTGCTACTGGCTTTCAGTGAAGACGCCAGGCTGCGTGACATCCTGCAGTGCAGAGGATGACCTCCACAGGGACAATGTGGAGAGAGCCTGCTCTGTGTGACCCATGGCCACGGGATATTGTGGACACTCTGGATTACCTCTGTTCTCCAGGAAGGTGGCCCAGGTGTCTGGTGGTGGCCTCAGTGGTCCTGCTGGATCTCATCTGCCAACACCATCGCCACACATCCTTCATCCACCTGGTGAAGAACAGACCTTTTCTTTTTTGAGCAGAAGTTTCATACAGATCCTGAAATCAGACTTCAGAGACCAGCTCTTCCACTGTTCAATGTGAAAGGCTCGACGTGTATCATATGGCACTGCCTTGTGTAAAAGGGCTGGGTTGACATGTGTGTTCTGTGGCATCTCCTCATCTGTGAGCAGACAGAGAAACCCGAGAAACGGGTTCAAGTGTGACAATGGGATTCAAAGCAGGAGTGCTTCACGTTTGTGTTCTGCTTCTGAATCTATGTTGAAGGGACACAGATGGTTCGTTATTTTCCCTCCCGCACACATGAGCTTAATCATGCTGGAAAATTTTAAGTACTCTTTGAATTTATTTATCATGAGCACGGTTTACTGGAAGAAAAAAAGTCTGAAATCTGCAGGTGGAATTTTAGCAGTCAAATCCCTTAAACCAAAACCAAAGCAGGAATCCAAATCCATATGATTTATCCCCCAAAATCACATCATGGCAGAAACGTCATTGGGACCTGCACCTCTGTCTCAGAATCCTTTCCATCTCCACTGCTTATCCTGCCTCTCTGAAGACCCCGGTGCCCCAGTGCAGCCTGGCTACCACCCAGACATCCTGCCCTTGTCATGAGCTCAGGAACAGGGACCTGCATTGGAGACCTTGAGTCTTATGATGCTCATGGTCAAAGATTGTGTTGGAATCTTGATGAAGGACAGAGAGAGGGGGTGGTGCCTTGGTACCTTACAAATCTAACCACATCTTTGGATGAGATGAGTACGATCTTCCTCTGAAAGCACTTTCCTGGTAAGTTCCCACGGGAGGACAGGAGATGATGGGGACTGTCACACCACAGTCCCCTGGGAGGCTTGCAGCCAGCTCACTGGGTACTTACAGGTGAGCCCTGTAGGCCACACGTGGATGTCTACAAACCCAGATGTCCTGGGAGGACCAGTGGCTTCTACTGGATGCTGAATGAGTGCGTGGCAGCACAGTTGTCACAGGGTCACCTGTTTCTTCCCTGGCCTTTGCCTCATGCTGAAGGCTGAAGGAGGCATGTTGAGAAGCCCACACTCCTGGATGGAGGCATCTGGTCCAGTTGCCGCAGTGGCCAGCCACTGCCTCTGAGCAGGGAGGCTCTTGGATACGTGTGATGGAGGAGACCTGCGGATCCCAGGGACATGAGCCTTGGGTCCCTGATATGCCTCAGACAGGCTGTGAACACCAGGCAAGTCCATCCTCCCCCACCAAGCCTCTGTGTCCTCTTCTGTGATGGGGCAAGGCACTGTCTCTGGGGGTCTGCCACAGTGCCTGCTGTTCAGGTAGCACAGTGGCAGGAGAAGGATGCATCTGCTGCCTCCCTGAGCTCTGAGACCTCATGCCTGCCCCACCCAGGTGATGTGGTGCAGGTGCAGCCTGCAGGGTGTGCTCAGCAGAGGTGCTTATTTGGTTCACCCAACATCTCTGATCCTGCCGATTCATTCTCAAGATTAAAACTTGGGGATTTCACTTGACCTGGAAATTTCCAACTTGAGGGTTTAGAAGCTGTGCAGCCTCATCATGTTGAGCCCCTGCCACAGCCAACCAGAGCAGAGAAGCTGCTGCCACCCCAGACTGGGTGTGCGTCCTTTGCTAACAGTGACAGTGACGCCAACAAGGACACATGTTGAACATTAACTATGGAGCACAGCAACCTCCAGAGCAGAGGGAGGCAGGTTAGGGAGCAGGAGCCTCTTAGGACAGGATGGTGGCATCTGGGCCTCTGAGAGTACCCACCTTTTATGGCTCGGGCCATCCCTTCTCCAGTGCCTCTTGGAAGCCACCAGGAGACCTGATGTCCTCACGAGGCTGCTTGGCTCTTGCTGGCACCGGGCCTTGGCCTCTGGCTGCAGCAGTTGTGCCTTGCATACTGCCATCTTGCAGACTGTGCTCATTTTGGTGGCACCTGGAACTCCTCCTTCTGGGGATGCTTGGCTGTGGGGAGCCATGTTTCTGGGGTCACTTAGCCTGCTCCATCTCCCCTGGTTCAGGGAGAGAGAGATTTCTTGGATGGAGCTGCTCTGAGTGCCCGCATCTTCCGAGTTTTGCTCTTTCCTGGGAATTGGCTTCCCGGAGCGGAGGACCTGAACTTGGTTCAGAGCCCTTGCTGGCTTGAGTGAAATGGCCGACGGCTGCCCAGGCTCAGGCAGGACCCGCAGCCCATCCTTAGTGAAGGACCAGGAAGTCGATTGCAATTGATTAACAATTAGGGAGTCATTTCCATGGAACCCGCTTTGTCCCCACCAGGGCTCCTTCTCATTTCACTGCCAATTGATTCAGCCCTTCTGCTCCCAAACCGCGGCTGATGACCCCGTGATTCCTGCAGGTGCTGCTGTTCCAAAGGGCATCGTCTGTAACTGTGACAATGAACCTCTGTGCAAGGAGACTCCAGCCACCTGACCCCAGGGAAGTGCAGGGTGGAGTTCATCTTGGAGTGGGGTCTGTGCTTCACCTTAATGGGTCTGCTTTGTGGCCTCCAGAGGATGTCCAGGAGGTCCCCTCCCTGGGTGGACAAGGCTCCTCCTTCATCTCCCCCATGATTGCAAATGGCACCACCATCCATGCAAATGCCCTGGACACACAGACCAGGGCTTCTCTCAGGCTCTCCTCCCACCTCCCACCATGTCTGGCCCGCCCACAGGTCCTGGAGTCTCCAGTGCATGCAGTACAGGCAGGACTCACCTCCCTTGCCTTCCCCAGCCGCCTCACTTCCCCAGGTGGCCCATCTCAACTCCAGGACCTTTCAACTCCTGCCATCTTCCAGCTTCCTGATGATCTGGTCCCCAGAGGTGGCCACAGTCACTCTTTCAAACCAGACACCAGATGTTTTGAGTGTCCTGCTGAAGATTCTCCTTTGACTTCCCCAGCAGTTAGAAGTAAACAACATTTGTCATCTGTTCCTCTAAATCTCTACTGATGTGCCGCTGCCACCCGCTGCCCTCATTTCTTGCTGCTCTCTCTCTACCTTGAGGTGCTCCAGCCTCTTTTTTTTTTTTTTTTCCAGGAACAGCCCAGTTTTGCTCCCACCTCAGGGCCTTTGCACTTGCCAGCAAAGCCCTTTTCCCCAGGCCTGGCTTCGGCTTGCAGTCATCCTGGAGTCAATACACATCATTAATTCCTCACCCGTAGCCTGTTAGTTATTCTGCCTTTTAGTTATTCTCTGTACTTCAAAACTCCATTCTGTCCTTTACTCAACAGTTTAAAAATGATCCTATTCCCTGTTTATCTGCTTACTTACATCTGTCTTTCTCCAGCTGTGTCCTCCATGAAGTTGTGGATCTTGCATGAATTTAACACTCTCTCTTCACAGACTCTGGGTGCAAACTTAGCCAATGGTGGACATTCTGCGTCTGTGGGGAAGCATCTGTGCACAGAGGGAGAAGGATCCTTCTAGCCACTTTAGAGCATCTTGGGTCTCCCTTGACTCTTGAGGCTCTCATCTTTGGCAAGTCTTTGGCTTGCTGGGTTCTAGGGGAGGTGGCCTGGGTCTGGGGACATCCTGCTTCTCTGAGGGGACCAGTGCTCCCCCTGGGGAGGTCCTTGTGTTTCCTGGAGAAGGCTGTAATCCCCTGGGGGCAGGTGGCCATGGTGACCAGGTGCAGGGTGCCTCCCCTGAGGTGGAGCCATTCAGGAAAGCAAGCTGGACAGGTTGTTCCTGGCTGGAGTCTCCAGGGCAGTTGCAGGCAGCAGCTTAAAAAGTGATGGTTTCAATCCAGGATTAGAAACACTGGCACCAAGGAGGAGCCGAGCTCTGTGGGAAGAGCACAGAGGAGTCTTGGTGACTCTGCAGGGAGGAGTCCTGATGGGGTCCTAGGAGAGGAGCAGGGAGGGTGACGTGTGGAAGAACAAGGAGGAGATGAGCGCACAGAGAAGTCGGGGTGTGGTGCTCAGGACCCACCTGAGCATCCAGGCAATGAAGTGTGTATGTGTGTGTGTGTGCACATGTGTTTGTGTGCAAGTGTATGTGTGTGCACGTGTGTGTGCATGTGTGTGTATGCCCATGCAATGGTGCTCTACCCCCTGTTTAATTTTCAGGTGCAGGTGGGGCCAAGTATTTGGAGATATGATATATCAGGAAGAAGGGGAGGAATTGTATCTCAGATTCTCTTACAGATTTAGTTTCAATTCATAGCTTTCTAAATAAGGGTGATCTTTCTTTCCCTATTTTTTCTTCCCTGCTACATACATACACACACACACACACACACACACTCACACACACTTTTTTTTTGCATTTTGTGGTTGTTTAATTGCCCATCTCCTCTTCCTCTAACTGTGGCATGCACATTGGGGGTTGCTGGTTTAGGGACAGGGAATGGAGATCAGCCCTGTGCCAAGAGTCCTTCAAGCAGAATATTAGAGTCCACAGGTTAAGCTGAACAGAATTGGGTTCAAATTATGGCTCCCCTGTGTGACCTGGACAGGCTCACTCTCTGTGCACTGGTTTTCTCTTCTGAAAATTTCAGCAAACTGCAGTCCTACTCAAGGCGTTGGTGCGGACTTGGTGTATCATGGACGTGGTGATCTTCAAACAGAACCATGGACAGGGGTTAGGTTTATGTGATGAAGGGAATGATGATAAGGACTCTGACAAAGACAATGTTGATGACGTGACAATGGTGATGGTCACAAGGTGACGATGGTGGATGGTGAGGGTGGTGGTGATGATGACCACAGCGTTGGTGATGATGGGGTTGGTGCTGCTGATGGTGGTGATGGGACTCTCATGGACTTTTCCAGTGATGCCTTTTGAGGTCAGCTTCTCAGTTCTTTTTTCCAGCCTGTGATAATGGCACACGCTGAAGGTCACCTGATATTGCTTCCTGTGAACCAGCAGCCCATCCATTACCGTGGTAGGTGGCAATCATTGTGCCCTTTTTAGTTTGTCCAACGTAGCTGGCTCCTGCGGTTTTGACCAATGTCTTTGCTTTCCACTTTAGATTCATCTGACTGATTGTTAGGAAGTTATTTAACCTCACCTCGTTACTCTTTTTTTTCTTTCAGAACCAGCGATTGAACCCAGAGTTGCTTAACCACTGAGCTACTGAGCCACATTTCTAGCCCTTTGTATTTTTTTTTTTTTTTGAGACAGGGTCTTGTAAGTTTCTGAGGCTGGTCACAAACTTGTGATCCTTCTGCCTTAACCTCTGAGAAGCTGGGATTAGAAGCCTGCACCACCACACCTGGCTCACCTCATTAGTTTAAAATGTGCAAAGTGAGATTCATAGCATTACAAAGGAGACACGGTGTGCTGAGATGTAATTACCACAATCTGTAAAATAACAACATGCAAAGTTCTTTTTTACTGCATTGGTGAGGAGATGTCCTGACAGTCAATGCTCCTATGTTAGTGACTGGAGGAGCCCTTGAGAGTCACTTGAGCCTCCAGATATCAGCATAAATTCCAATCCTATTGTGGTTTCTTTCTTTATGACCTTGCAAAGGACAGTTTACTTCCTTGACATTTACAACCTTAATGGTAAAAAGGAGAGAGAGAAAGAGGCCGAGAGAAGTCTGAGACAGAGACTTGGTATTTAGAAAGAACCTGTGCAAGGAATCTGAAGGTCAGTGGGTCATCCAATGTGGGTGACTCCTTTTGCTTTTGCAAATGGAACCAGAGCTCAGCCATCTGCAAGCTGAGTTTTCCTTTCAACAATAATAGTGATGTGACATCTTTGTGTGCTTTCCTAAGGACGTCAAAGTCCAGTGTTGTTCCGCGTAGCCTAGGGGATGAACTCCTCATGTGAAACTGGATGATGCAGGGGCACCATCGCTGGCCACAAGTAGGACTTCAGATTTGCACAATTTAAATTTCTTCCCCTCAACTATACTGGCAAAGTGTCAAGTACTCACCAGCCCAGGTGGGCTTCATGGACCAGCACAGATTCCAGAATGTTCTCGTCATTGCAGAAAGTTCCAGTGCACAGTGCCGCTCTAACACCCAGGTGGATAAATAACGGAGCTGGGCTTGATGTAATGCAAGAAAACGAGAAGAGTTTTTCAGCAAGCGGTTCCATTAATACATATTCACAGCCTGAAATACTATGCATAAATGCTAGAAAGGCCCATCAAGACTGCTTTGGATTATAATAATTTAGCAAAGCATCGGATGTATACATTTTACTGGGCTAATAAATTAATATTGCTTTTTAATTTATTAATCTTTTTCCTATCTGAACATAAAGGTGGTGAATAATTTGTCAAATGAAAAAATAATCTTGTCCTAATGGGCCTCATAATTTTTATTTTGTAAGTGAGACCTTGGAAGAATTCATCCAGATTCCTTTTGATGTAGATTCTCCCAGATTTCTCTGGATATCATGCTTCCTTTTGATGAATCTAATGTGGAAAAAATAAACATAAAATCTATAATATAGAAACATATGTAATTATATATGTATTTGCATATATAATTTTTATAAAATACTGATGCTTATTATTTTCTCATCCAAAATAAATTACAATTGATTTGGGAGGTTGGGAGGGGCGTCATAGGTCTCTGAGAATTTTGCCTAGACATTTTTTCTTTTCTTTTCTGAATTGTAGGAAATTTATTCAATATGTTTTAACTAGATGTGCTCCGTAAGATGCATCCCAGACCACAGGGTTAAAGAAGGGGGTCCAGCCTGCACCGTCCTTCCCCAGGTCATCTTCTCCTCTCACCACAAGGGCTGATTCTGTGAGAGGTGAGAGCTCACTGTGTTATTTTGGGTTTTGTTTTGACAAACACTCTGTTTCATGCTCTGTTGCAATTTGGATATAAATTGTTCTAGACCAGCTCTGTGCCTCGAAGGAACTCCCAGGCCAGCCAAGAGGCAGGCAGAGTTGGGACCTGTGTGGGGGACAGAAGATTCAACCCAAGACTGCAGCTCTTGGATCCTGTGTGACTAGGACAACTGGGACTGCAGTTTCTGAATCTGGGGTTCACTTGATGCTTTGACTATGTCCCTTGCGTCTTTGAAACTTGCATGCTATTTTTTTTCTTTTTCTCAACCTTCTTCTCCTCCCTGATCCTCTCCTTCCTGCTTTCTCCTCCCCAATCTCATCTTCTCTGAATCACCTCTATAAAAGCCCCCTGTTCCTGCTGATGGGCAGAATCCCAGCCTCTGGGACAGGAGTCTCAGTGTCTCTCCTTTGCTAGCAAAGCAATAAACCGTCTTTTTCCTTCCTCTCAAAACCCTGTCCTTGCTGTTGGACTGGCATCAGGGACAAGGACCGAGCTTTGGGCAGGATTTCCACTGTGAAGGAGGGTTTGCTCCTCTTCACGTGAAGCCTTTCTCGCAGGCTGGATGGTTAACAGCTCCACGTCCTCCTCTGAAGTGGCTCTCTCTGGAGTGCCATCAGGCCAAGTCTGAGTCTTAGTGGAACAGCTGCCACTTGCTTGTTGGTCTGGTGGAAACCCGAGGTTTATTAGACCTTCATCTGGTCCAAGCTGCAGGAGGTTTCTCCAGACAACAAAGGGGAGCTGTTGATGAGGTTCCAGGGAGACAGGTGCAGTGCTGAGTGGGAGCTGAGAGCACCCCGTCATGGCCATCAAGGAAGGAGCTGCGAGGAGCACAGACAGGCCATCACAGGGTGGGTCCCGGCCAGGTTTGAGCCTGCAGCCCCACCTCTGCCCCCAGCCCCACACTGGGCCTCCGCCTTGAGCCGTCTGGCCCCTTGCTCCTGTTTCCTTCTCTCCATCCCTCCGTCTCCTCTCTCCTGCTCCCTGGGAGCTGTCTGTCTGTCTGTATGAAGATCTTGTCCTTTTCTCTTTCTGCCTGTTTTTATCGAATCCTGCATGTTCCTTGCCTTGCTCGGTGTCTCTGTCTCTCCTTCCCATTCCTGACTCTGCTCCTGTCTCTGTCCCGAGCCGTGCTTCCTCAACCTCCAGCTCCCTGGACGTCTCTGGGGAAGATGATCTTCTTTCCTCTCTTTTCCCACTCTGCCCCCTCTCTGCCCGCTGGCTCTGTGTCATGAGGTCTGTGTGTCCTCTCCTGTGCTCGTGGGTCTTTCTGACTTACTCAGTCTCTCCCTCTCCTTTTTCTCTCCCTTTCTAACTCAGCCAAGGGACCCTTATCTATCTTAAACAAAGCTGTCATTTCTATCTCTAACGGGTGGACAGGAACTTCAGATAGCGTCTGTTTCACTCAGTTTTTTTTTTTTTTTTATCATCATGACCAAAATAGCTGACAAGAACAACTTAGAGAAGGAAAAGTTTATTTCAACTCATGGTTTCAGAGATGGCAAACTCCTAGCCAGGCCCAACACGAGGCGGAACATCATGGTGGAGGATGAAGCAGAGAAAAGCAGCTCAGAATAGAATTATCAGAGAGCAGAGAGAGAGTTCTGCTCACTAGGGAAATTCCTCAACACACTAGGAATGGAACCACCATTAGACCTGGTTATCCTACTCCTCAGAATATATTCAAAGGATTTAAAACAGCATGCTACAGTGACATAACCACATCAATGTTTATAGCAGCACCAGTCTGCAGCTCTCATCATCTAATCCTTTCACCTCTGAAATTTCTTGCACTTCACGCACATGAGCTTTGGGAGACACCTCACACCTAAACAACCTCCACTCAAGATCCTTGACTCGGTCTCAAAAGATGGAGACCACAGTGCTGAGACCATTGCTGGTGCTTCCCCTGGTCCTCATCTTTATCAAAGACTGAGATGGGGCCATGAATGTGGTTTGCGTGTTTCCTTGGCTTCTCTCTCCACCTGCAAACAAGAAGGTTCTGTTCAGAGGCCACACATCAAGAGCTCTCAGTTCATACCTGAGCTCATGGCTATAGCTCACATCCCCTCTGAAAATATCCCCCCACCAGGTTTTCTGGACATCCCCTGGGAAAGTTTTCTTCAGATCTGGCATCTGTGACTGTGCGTTGTCTTGCTCAGGGAGTGATCTTGGGCACATGACTTGCCTCGGTGCCCTCCTCTGAAAATATGGCTTCCCCAATGGCAGTTCTACCTCAAGGTCTCTGCTTTGGCTTCTTCCACCCATCTCATCCTCTTCTCCTCCCACTTGGCTCATGTGAAAACTATATTGGTGGCTCTCCTTCCTCGGACCTACAAACTGGCCTTCCCCTCCCTTGAGCACACCATGGACGCCGTGTTTTTTCTATTAATCACAGTATATCCATGATATCATTTTGAGGAGCTGGTGGACTTTGTGTTACTATTTCTACTTTTATGGATGAGAAACAGAAACTAATGGGTTGTTGGACCCTTGTTACCAGAAAGTTGATGGCATAACTAGGTCTTGAGCCTCCCGACCACCTTCATAGCCAGTCCTTGCATCCAGCAGGTGGTGGGGTAAGGGCCAACAGCTGTCTGTCACCAAAAACATGAAGCCTGTGTGCAGGTGAGGACCCCACTGGCGTTGGGGGGTGACTGTGAAGAACATATTACCTTTGGGCCAGTACATCTCTCAGCTCAGATTGCAAAAGACATTTTTTTAAGTCCTTTAGTTGGGACTTTTACTGGCTACAAATAAGAGGACCTGACTGGCCAGCTGGAGCACAGGGGGTTGGTATGATGACCCCAAGGCCTCATGGAACCTGAGGACAGAGAAGCAGCTGCTGCAGGTCCCCAGGCGTTGTGTCTACCTCTCGTCCTGTTTCTGCCTGCCCACCTGCGTCTCTTTCCCTGCCATCCAGACTTCCCTGCCCATGTCGGAGACAAAGGCCATACAACATTCCTGAGTGACTTCTCTTTCTGTCAAGAGCAGAGCCACAGCTGGAGTCCATTGTTTCCTTCCAAACTCTCCAAGGAAAGGGCTCAGGGGCCTGCCTCCTGTCAGGGCTCAGCTACGAGCAGGTCACTAGCAGCCAGGTGGGCAGGGCCCTGAGCTCACTATGGCTGCCAGGCAACCAGTGGGCGTTTCCATGAGAGCAAGTGGGTTACCTCACAGGGGCCGAGGCTGACCAGATCTCTCCTGGGCAACACTGAATTCTTCACTACAGTCACTTCACTACCTTCACCTTCAGTGTTGCTGGAGGTCACATCTCAGGACCCTGGTGTTCATAAAGGAGGACATTGATTGCTTCCTTGGTAAAATTTTAGTGGGTCATAGATGTGGCTCAAGTCATTCTGCCAAATAGCTCTGATCATTTTAATTCTGAAAAATCCCTCTATTTTATCCCATTGCCATGTTGCTTGCTCCCTGTCTGCTCTGTACGGACCTGAGCTCATGGTTTAAACCAAGGAGTCGCTTTCCTGCTGCCCTCTGCCTGGGGCTGCACAGGCCTTGGAGAACCAAAGGTGCATCTGGTCCCACTCCAAATGACAAGAAGGCTTGGTGGCAATTGGTCTCCATAAATGAACATAAACATGTTTGAGAACATCAAACTCAGACTGTGCGAATAAAGAGCTGCATGAACAACATCCGTCAATGCAGGACAGGTCTCAGGCACAACAGCCAATGTAGATGGAAACCAATTTGACTCTGTTGGTGCCCAAGGTACACAGGAGCTGTCCTTGGGATCTGGGGGAGGTTTGGGTGGAAGATGCAAAAAGGCAGGTGGATATAGAGTGCAGAAGCTCAAGGTCACGGACTAGGTGGGAGAGAAAAACGTCAGAAAAGCACGACTTGGACCAAACTTTGTTAATATTCACAGCATAAAGTCTCCCTCCTTCTAGACTACTTTTGAGACTGGGGTGAACTTTAGTGGCAGGGTGACTGCCTGCATGCCAGAGGCCCTGGGTTCAACACCAGCACAGGAGGAAAAGGATCCCTTTGGGGAAATCAACACAGGGTCTCCAACACGGCAGTTGAGGGTCTTCAGTGTATGGCTGTCTGTGGCTTGTTCTTTGGGTGACCTCATCCTTGGACTATGCTGGCGCAGGGTCTAGAAATCTTATTTGGGACTTTTTCACACCTTCCTCATTTCCCAGGGCCTTTCCCCCATAAAATAGGAGTTTATTCAACATTTTGAAATTGACTGATTTTAATGAGGTTGACCATATGGACGCGGTCTCATTCTTACTTAAGTAATGATGTCAATGTGTTCTTTTCCCCAGCAAATACTAATGAGCCCAGCACCAGCCGTAATAAGGTATCCTTAGTGCTATTTTAAATCTATTGCTGGAAGTTGCCAGAGCTAAAACTTTGGTAAATTGACTCTTGCGTTTTCCATTCAATCTTGCTTTTTCCAGTTTAATCGAGGAGATTAAATTTAGAAATATTTTTAACCAGAAAAAAAAAGCACTCCCAAAGTTCATTAAAACCCAGTGAATTGTGCTTGCAATATAGATGGATAGGGAGAGAGAGTTAGGGATATTTAACTGGAAGGCAAAATGTTAAAAAGAACACTTCCTAGGTCAATAACCTTCTGCTGAAATACAAAGCAAGGAGCCTGGGGGTCGCTGGGATGAGTGAGGACCAAGGACCACTGTTGCAGAGGTGAGTCACACAGGAGCAGAACAGCTCACCCACCTATGATGTCAAGAACAGTCCTATATACCGTACAGAGGGGCAAGCTGGTGGGAAACTGGGTGCTAGAGAGACCTGTCACTGCTTGAGGACAAATTCTGGCCTCAGTTAACATTTCGATGTTAATCTATCCTAGGCAGGTGAGAGCCATCATGTTTAAACTTTCATAAGAAATCAAGAGTTTCATATGTATTACTCTGGGATTCTCTTGGGTGTGGGTGAAACCTTAAAATTGTACAACACAGGACCGAGTAGGCATAGCGCCCACGTAGATATACAGAATTTCAGTCTGAAAGCTGTCTGGAAGCAGTGGTCTGATTATTAAGAGACTTTGTCATTGTTGCTTTTACAGTTAGAGCAGGCCATGTCCTCTCTGAGCATCTGACACTGCAAAGGGGTGGCACCTCACTAGGGAGGGCACGACAGAGCAGGGTCACCTGAAGCAACCAGAGTCTGAGCAGGTGATGTCAATTCCCTCTCCTTAGAGGAGGCATCTTGCTGCTGATCTTCAGCAAAAATAACCTGCTCATGGGGCATTTTCTAACATGTACACACTCACACCCCTTTGGCATTTTTTTGCAAAAGGAACATAAAAATTGTGCTTTTATATATTTTTATTTTTATTTAAATTAATTCATCTCTCAGACTTAAAAAAATAAACATTTCACTCTGTTATAGACTTTACACTCAAAGTCTATAATATAGGAAATTAAGAGTTTCATGTGTATTATATTTCTTAATATGCATCAAAACATTTTCATTTTTAAAAATAAAATCCATCTGTATACCAACTGCAATCACCTATTGCTGGTGCTACATATTGCACAGTTGGGAAAACCTTCTAAAGGGCATCTTTCCTGTTCTTTGTTTTGATTTTTGTTTTTTTCTTCTAATTCTATTTGAGTCTGTAAACTCAGCAGGACCTGTCCCCTCTGTCGCCCTCCCTGTGGGGCTCCAAATCCTCTAGTTCTGCATGTGTAAGGTACTAATTCGAGCTGTGCTTTGTTGCAGAACTCTTGAGAGATGTGGGAGACAGCGCTCAATCTCGAGCATCCTCTGTCCTCCTCTAAGTCACTCAGAGAATCTCAAGAGTGCAATTATCAATTCATTTTAGGGAAAGGAGTGATGAGGCTGTGTTCTGTGACCACAGCTGTTTCCCCAGCCCCAGGGTCCAAGCCAAGGTCTGTGTCAGTCACAGGGTCTTTAAGGTGGAAGCCGAAGTCCCCGTTTCTCTGGTGGCAGATGAGGCTGGGCAGAGTACCTCCCTTCTTGTTTCAGCCTAATGTTCAGGGTGGAGATTTTTGACTATAGTCATAATCCCAAGATGGCTTTGATAAAAAAGAAATTACAGTTTTGTGAAGCCTCACTTTAAAATAGAAAAGTTTTAGAGAAAATCCAATTTGATAGGGTCTCTTGTCTAGGCTTTGGAAGTTAAATTTTTTTAAAGACCAAAGGAGAGTTACCATGTAACCTGCATAGCATCACGGTGTGGAGGCAGCTTCCTAGCAACTAGGATCTCCAGGAAAACCCAGGGCACCCGGGGCCAGGTTAAGTTTGAATTTCAAAAAACGATGTTGTTATTGGCGGTGGTGTTTATTTCTTGTTGTTTTTTTTTTTTCCTTTTCAATACCAATACTGCATGAGATGTACTTATACTAAAAAGAAAAAAAAATGTTTTTTTTTTTTTTTTTATGCAAGTCACATTTAACTGGGACCTTCTGTGTTTTCTTTCGTAACTCAGGCCAATCTACTTGAAATTTATATAGTCTTTAATTAAATAAATAAAATTTTAAATAAATCAAATTCTTTAAATAAATCAAAATTTCTTAAGTATTCACTCCTCAGAAAGATCTGAACCCAAATGTGGAAGCTCATTTGCAAAGAAACCAGAACCAGTGACGTATCTTGCAGGGGCTGGCTGTCTGGCAATTGATGTCACTTGTCATTTCCACGTCATGGGTACCGATGGGTGACTGCCCATGGTTTCCAGAGACACAGCACCTGTGTGCTGGAGCTGCAGTGCCCCTAGGAACACTCACCTTTGTGGTGCCCTGGGCCATTTGTTTCCCTTCCCCGCACCTGGAGTGGAGCCCAGCCGACCGGAACCGCCCACCCAGCCTACTGTTCAGGGTGGAGATTTTTGAAGCCACCCTGAGAGGCAGGTGCACACCCATGGAGGGACACAATCTGTGACAGAAATGTGCCGAAGCTCTCCTGGGCCCTGCTCCAGAGCTAGATCACTCTGGGAGGTGACACTTGGATGTGCCCTGGTAACTCTTGTGAGTGAAGGTAGAGCCTTTCCTCCAGGAAAGCCATGGTCAGGTACATGTGGACCCAGCTCACCAAGCTTACAGCAGGTCTAACCCTTTTCTAGGGAGAGCCAGACTGTGCATCCAGCCCAGGGACCTGTGTCAAGTGAGGGCCATCACCAAGGTCACAGTTCAGTTTCCACATTAGTGTCACACATCCTGACAGCCTGAGATGAGTGGTTCTCGGCATGACTGTTCTCAACCCCTACCACAAGGAGTGTCTCCTTGGTTCTCCAAAGGTGCAAAAGTCTCATGATGCCCGGCAGACAGACCACAGCCTGTGAAGACCTTGATCCCACGGGGATGCGGAAAGCCATGTGATCCACAGAGAGGGACGTGCAGGGGGCAGTCAAGACTCTCATGGGGCCTTTGAGAAGTGCGTATCCCATGAGGTCACCTGTGTGTCAGGGACCCTCACTTACCTGGGAAGGTGTGAACTGGAGGAAACTGTGAACTATGACAATCCCACCATAACACGGGCTCCCTTCTTTGTGTCCGGGTTTGCGTGCGCTGTGGGGGATGACTGTGGCATCTGGAGAGGGAAAGTGAGTTAGTGGGCTGGAACTTTGGAGCTCATCCAACAAAAGGAGAAGAAATAAGTGCAAAGTTCTATATTCCATTCTCAACAAAAATAAAAATGCAGTCACACACAGGAATAGACAAGTAAACAGACAAATCCCCTTTACAAAGGCAAGTCCTGGGAAACACAAGTGGACAGTGTGTCTAAGTGAAGGGCCCTGGCCATCTTCACCAAGAGCCACTCCACCTGTCCCTTACCACTTTTTAGTCCCTGGGACAAAATATCTGAGAAAAAAAGACTTAGGAAGAAAGATTGATTTTGGCTTATGCTTCTAGAAGTTTCAGTCCAGGGTCAGCTGACTCCAAGTGGAAGTGTGTGGAGAGGGAAGCTGCTGACTTCATAGGAGTCAGGAAGCACAAAGAGAGGAGCTGGCCAGGGACAGGATATAGTCCCCCAGCACACCCCAAAGGACCTACTCCTTCAAGGAGATCCCACCTCCAAATACTGCGATTGAATCTCCAATGCACCGATGAGGTAAGAGCCCTCATGGTCCACTCGCTTCTCCAACCTCTGGGCACAGCTGCTTCATGGTCCAAGCCTTCAGCACCCAGGTCTTTGGGGTATGTTCCAGATCTAACCCATAACAGCCTATGTCCACTGTTCAAGGAGGCCTCCGCAGGGCTCATAGAACACTCAACTGCATCCAGTGGGGCGTGTTTTCCAGAAAGATGTCAAAATACAGCAGGCAGTTTGATTGACAGTAATGTTGGCTTATACTTTGTTTGATTTAATTTGATGTTGGGAACTGAATATCAAAATTAAATAAGAGGCTGGCATAAAGTATTTTTAAATGCATCATTTCAAGTAGGAAATTGGGTTTCTCTTTCTCTTGAAGAGAGAGCCAGGCTCCTGCCTGGGAACATCACCTGGGCCCGAGAAGCTACTGATTGTCGGAAACCTGGATGCATCTGGGATCTCCAATCAGCCTGGGTCCCCTCCTCTCCCGAGTGCGGGACATGGGCTGGTTCTCACCCCGTTATGCCACTGCTTTCTACTAGCGTTCACTTAAGAGTGGAAGATTAGTGTCTACTGGTCTCCATGAAAATCAGGCAACAAATGATGGACCTGACCCTGTCACCGTGTCCCCAAATTCTGTTGCCCTCAAGGCTAAGGGGTAACACTGGGAACTGGCACATGTTCTGCCAGAGAATGAGTGTTCAGGGTGCGGAGGGCCCTTGAAATCACATTACAGAAGGAACAATTGAAGAAAATGCCAGGGCTCAGTCGCGGGATGAGACAGAAAGAGGGCCCAGGCTTGATGTGAGGGCTGGGGGCAGGGATGGCGGCTTTTTTTAAAGTACCAAAAGGACCACTGTGAGGATCCATGAATGGATTTGTTTCTTATATCTCAACCTCTAAAGTGGAAACCGCAGCTCACATGAAGAGAGCAAGATTTCAGAATCAGTGCCAAGTTTTTCAGACTTTAATCCAAATGTGGCTGCATCCATTTTTAGCTCTTTGAACTTGGGCAAGTTATGGCAACCTGTTGTTATAGTTTAGATATGAGGTGTACCCCCAAAACTCATGTATGAGACAATGCAAAAATGCTCAGAAGTGACATGATTAGGTTATGAGAGCCTCAACCTAATCGGCAGATTCACCCAGAGGCGTGGATTCAGTGGGTGGTTACTGAGGGTAGGTAGGGTGTGGCTGGAGGAGGTGGGTCATTGGGGACTTGTCTCTGATGTTTATATTCTGTCCCTGGTGAGCAGAGTGCTCTTTCCTTCCTGGTCGCGATGTCCTGAGCTCCTTTCCTCAGCAATACTCTTGCAGCAGGATGTCCTGCCTCAACTTGGGCCCAGAGCAATGAAGTCGGCCGACTGAACCTCTGAAACCATGAGTCAAGACACACGTCTCCTCTCCTACGTTTTTCTTGTCAGGTCCTTTGGTCACAGGGACTGAAAAGATGACTGAGTCACCTTCCTTTCCCTGTTTCTCCTGTGTGGAATATGGAGACGGTAAGAGTCTGGGGGATTTACCTTATGCAAAGGCTATTTCTAAATCAGAGAGTTCTAAGGCAAAAATTGTCAATGATACAAAAGACCCTTTGAAATTCTTTCACTTAATCTTAAATCGTAAGAATGTGAGTTCTTAATCTCAAAATTCAATAATTAATTAGTTTTTTTTCTTCCTGGAATTTGGTCTTTGCTAAATTCTCTGGGTCCTTATAGGTCAAAGTCTAGTTTGAAAGAGGTATCAAAGCCATTACAGAGTGGTTTTGTCTTTTTCTCACTCTTTTAGTATACCTAAGTAGCATTTCTAAGTACCTCTATGTGCACATATGATTGACAGCTTCCTGGGCCCTAGGATTGCCTCAGTAGACGATGGCTTTCCCATTGCCTAGGGGAGCACCTGGAATGCTGTAGGGTACAGTGAGCGCAGTTGTAAGAAGGAGGAGTGGAAAGAGAGGGAGGAGGAAGGAAGGAGGGCGGCAGGTCTCATGGTGGGGTACATGGCTTTAGAGTGGTTCCCTGCTTGATGTCTTCTGAAAACTCTCCTGTGGAGGTTATCAAAGGCAGAGGGACCCTCTGCAGTTAAATGGGTTTTATGAGGTGGAGACTTTGACTTGAGTACTCAGACGCTATTATCTAAGTTCTTTTCTGTTCTCATATGTATTTTTTTTACACACATATTTGCTGAACATTGACATTTGTCCAGGGTAATGCTGATAAAGTTACAGAGAAGTACACAAAAATGGAATGTCTATGGCTTCTACCCTTCATGGTTTTATGATAGAGATAAAGGATACGAGTAGTTAACATTTTGGTATATTAGCAGGATGGACTGGCTTATGCCTGTACAAACCTTAGATATGCAATATCATTACCTCATTTTTATAGGAGAGGAATTAGAGGTGTAAAGAGGGTAAGGACCTGCAAACTCACCCAGCTGGTAGGCATAGGAGGAAGGTGCCCGCCCAGCAGGTGGCTCTGAGTCCCACTCTCCACCCTGAGCCCAACTTCTCAGCTGTCTTTGGAGGCTGTGCAGAAGGGGGTGGTGGGTCTCATGAGCAGCCACAAGTGGCCATGCTACCAACTCATATGGGGGTGGGCAGCTGGTTGACAAGGAGCCTGTTCAAAGTCCATCGCACGCTACTGTTTTCTTCCACATCCCCTGAAGGCAGGTGTCTTCTCTTTGCTGAGTTTCTTTGAGGGTCTTCTTTCATAGGAGATATGACAGAGCCAATTTCCGGATGGGTGATCTTTTCACGACTCTCTTAGGGATGGAGGGATGGATTGACAGTTTTATGGGTGGGTAATTCTATTGTTTGTCCATGAATTGTGGCCTCCAGGGCCCCGAAGCCTATTACACACCATTAGCAGGTACTTTTCTTTCTTTGAAAAAGAAATATAAATAAATATATGCTGGCCTGGAGGAGTGCCCACTGACTTCTCTCAGCAGTAATTAAATGTCCAGACTTCTGGCGGAAGCTAGAGTGGGCAATAATAAGATGCTAAAGAGCTAATAAAAAGCTGCTAGTATGTTTAAGTCTGTCCTGCCCCAGGGAAGCACTTTGTTTTGGAACCTGACTATGAGTGCTCAGGACCCTGTGTTTCCTGATGTCAGCTGTCATGTGACATTTTAAAGCTGCCTCGCTGCTTGCTTAGAAGAGAAAAACACTGGCTTTGAAACAGCGTTTGCAGGGCCCCCAGAGCTCAACTGACAAAGATCTCCTAAAAGGTCACCCTGGAAGAGAGGGAGAGACGGAAGTTGGTGTGTTTCCTTAAGGGGCTCCTCTGGAGAGGACACTGAGTTACACCAGCCAAGCCAGATTCAGCTGGGAAGATCCAGGCAGGGATGATGTGGACAGGTCGGGTAGGAAGCAAGGTCAGGCTGGTCTAACAAGCCTCTCTGCTGCAAGTAGACTTCCCTGTTTACAAGTGATAAAAACTCAAAGGCCAGAGAGAGCAGCAACTGGGGCATGTACTTGAGAAGGGCATTTAAAGTTTGTTGCAAGGTTGGATTGAGGACTTCTCTGGGACTCTGGGACCTTGGCATTTCTCAGACCCGAGCCCTTGGTGTCACCTGCACTCCCAGGCAGCCTCTGTCAGTGTGGTGTCCAACAGGCTCAGAGATCACAGGCCAGTGGGAAGCTGATGTTTGCTTTTCTCCCTTCCCCAAGGACCCTGGGTCGAGTGCCCATTTCTGAGAACATAAAGGGGAACAGGCCAGTGGCCAGTGCTCCTCATTCTTGGGAGAACTGAGAAAACAAGGTCCCCCACATTCTTTTAGGAAGAGCATGACCAGTCCCTGAGTATTCATAGAAAACCTACCACATGGGGGCCACCATGGCAAATCTCAAGGAACTCGTATGACACCAAGTATCTACTGAGGATCTAAATGTCTTAGTTACCTGTGGCCACGTAACAAATCACCCACACTGTAGCAACCGTGAAAACTAAGCATTTATGAAAAGAGAGTTTCCCTGAGTCAGGAATTGAAGGAAGGTTCCACCGTAGGCTCTGGCTTGGATAGCTCACGAGGGCGCAGTTAAGATGCTCCGGAGGCTGCCGCTGTCACAACTTGTCTGGGGCTGGAAAAATCCACTTTCCATGGAGCTCAGTCCCAGAGGTAAGTTCACGCCATCTGCAGGCCACAGCTCCTCACCAACGGGCTTCCACAGGGCCACTTGGGGGTGTGCATGACATGAGAGCTTGTGTTCCCCAAAGAAGGGGGGGGGGAGAGAGAGAGAGAGAGAGAGAGAGAGAGAGAGATGCAATGTGTTTATATCCTATTTCAAAGCTGCCACAATTTCTGACATATTCTACTTCTGGTCAGCTGGTTGTAAATCCACCACGCCCTCCTGGGGGTCACAGAGTGTGCCTGTTCTACCCGTATATAAACATACCGACCCTCTCCCCAGATCTCCTGAAGACCTCCTCCTTTTATAAGATCACAATGTTGGGGTCTAAATCAGGTCCAGGTGCAGATCAGGTCCCTGTCCTGAAGAGTCCATGTTATACTCTGGGGAAGAGTGTTTATCCCCAGGATGTGACCCCTTAGGCATGGGAAGAGAGTGAGGTTTTGAGTTAGGTTGACCTCAGCTCTGGAGCTGGCTCTATGATCCCTCTCTGAGGGACCTTGTGTGACGTTCTGAGCCTGGTGAGCTGCAGGTCAATCTTTGTGCTTGATGTGCCCGTGCTGGCTTGCATGGATTGGGCACTCGGGGGCCAATGTGCCAGTCCCTACCTACCGTGCTTCATCCTCATGACAATACCTGGAAGTGAATCCTGTTGTGATCCCATTTTACAGGTGGGGAAATGGAAAGTCCAGGGAAGTGATTTGTCCCTGGGAAGCAGGAGGGTGGGGTCAGGGCTGGGGTTTGAACCCCAGAAACTGTGCTCTCTCTGCCAAATGAATAGAGTGCTCCAGTTTCCCACTGAGCACATACCATGTGAACAGTGAGGTTGGCTATTTCAGGGCACTTTTATTTATTTATTTTTTATTCTTCTGCTCTTGATTGTCCATTGGTTGTGACTTGTTTTAAGACCCAAGAGCTTACAGTTATGGCCTGTCAGAGGTGAAGATGTGTCCTTTTTTTTTTTTTTGCTAACACATTGAAAATGGCTGAATATAAATCTGCTTATATTAAGAATTAAGGATTCCACTACGGAACGCTAAAAAAGAAAAACCTAAAATCCTTTTTATTTTTTTGGCCCCAAAACATTTGCATCAATAGAGGCAGAGACGAGGGAGAACTCTTCTGAGTAAGTCATGCTATTTGGAAAAATACCCAGGGTATTTAGTGATTTCCTGGCTTTTTAATGATGCCTGTCGCTTAGGTAATGTGGGCAATCAGAAGGTTTTCCTGGCTTTGGAAGCTGGAGGAAATGTGAATCAGAGCTGAGGGAGATATGGTGGGATCATAAAGTGCGCTCATCAAACAGGGAGGAAATTCTGTCAGTTCTATTGTCAAGTGAGCAGGCCACCAGCAGAAAATGATTGCTCTATTCTCTTCCCACCCTTTCTTTTTTCTTTCCTAATTACATCTTCTAAACTGCTGTTTGGATTTAATTTGCTATTGAAAAAGCACCACCACTTACGGACAAAGCTACCGTGATAAGAAAATAACACAGATCCCAGTGAGCGGCTTAGGTTCTCTGCCTCTTTGAAGTATTGTGTTAACCTCCTTAAAGAGCACCCATCTCGGATAAATAAGTTAACTAGTAAAGTGTCTTTATGTTATTGACAACTTCTAAAGCCAAGTGTTCCAAGTCCCATGAGATTTTACTTTTCAACTGAAAGCAGCAGAACCCAAGCACGGGCTAATAAAAATCAACTGGGGAGGCTTCAGTCTGCCAGCTGCCCTTCTTATTAAACCAAGGGCTTCAACCTCCTAATTTCCTGATGAAGACATTACCAAACCCAAAAGGATAAACACACATCCTCCCACATCCATGGGGCTGTGTTCCCGGACCCCTCGTGGGTACTTGGAACTCAGGGCACTACAGAATGGGTGTATGTACTAAGTTATTTCCTATATATGTGTATCTGTGATAAAATTTCTCTTTCTTCTCTTATTTATGCTTTTGTGGGTGCATTTTACATGATAGTGGGCTCATTATCCATATTTGCATGTGCACAGAACATAACTGATCCATCTAATTCCCCAGGGCCTCACTGATCCACCTAATACCCCAGTGCCCTTTCTCTTCCCTCCTTCCTCTCTCCCATCTGCTTGCTCATGTCTACTGATTTTCCTCCTATTATCTTAACTAATGTATTTTTTACTTAAAGGAAAGACTTTGTGGCTTCCCTTTGGATTATCTCAATTGCTGACATCACAATTCTTGCATTTTGGGGTCACTATTAAGTAAAATAAGGTAACTTGAATAGAAGCACCATTACCCTGCAGCAGTAGCTCTAATACCCTGGATTAATGGGCAGGTAGCTTATACAGCTTGGATGCAGTGGACGAAGGAATGATTTACATCTCAGCAGGACTTAATGGGACTCACATGAGGAATCACTCTGTTCAAAATATAACACAATTGAAGATTTAAGAATTAATATTTCTGAAATTTTCCATTTAGAATTTTCAGAAATTGATCAAGGGTAACTGGAACTGCAGAAAGTGAAACCACAGAGAAGGAGAGACCCCTGTCAATCAAATGTCACCCAACCTCCTTTGAACTGCATCATTCAATGAATTTGTAGGCCACAGACTTGATTTCATTTCTTTGGGGTCCATATGTGTAAACACAAATTACTTATCCATTGGCTGAGCTTTCTTAAAATTCACTTGTGGGGTTTGTGTATTTCCCTGCACTGTTTATTGACAGCCTGAGGGTTGGTGATAACAATGTTTAGAAAAACTGCAGGTCTGCAAGCCCTGGTTCCTCTGTGCTTTTACCATCTCCCAGCTGGGCCAGATGGCCCATTGGTCCAGAACGGGGGTCTGTACAGGAGGTTTCTGACTATATAATGGGGTAGTGAAAAGAGAGCAGCCTATATAAACCCTATGACAGGGTCTAGAAGGTGGCGAGCCATTAGTAAGTGTTGATCATCGTAATTGTAGTTAAATACGGCTTTTCTTCCTAAAGAGATGGAGGAATGGACAACAGGGTGTCAGGAGCTTTGCCCCTTTGGTGCTACATGTGATTAGCAAACCACTTAGCAGCTCTGCCTTCAGTTTGCTGTCATGAGCTGTCTCAGATTGTGGTCCAACTTCCATGGATTCTGTGACCTGGAATCACATTCAGAACTCCCAGGAGGACTCATGTCACCATGCATGCAAAGATGGCTTTGTGTGGTTGCAGAGAGGCCATTACATTGACACATCCCTGGGGCAGCATCCTCTGACCAGAGGAGGATCCCACCAACCCTCCCACCCCCTGTAGCAAAGAGCAAGGGCCCTGTGGTACATTTGGAAACACATGATTCCTGTGGCAATCTGTTTCCTTATTAAGGCTGATTTGCTTAAATGTTCCCAATCCTCTGCCTTTCCCCATATTTTACTGTTTTACTGAAGTTGAAGTAGCATACAGGCAAAACAAACCCAACAACAAAACCCTTGAGTTTTTTTCTTGCTGAAGAAGATAACCCACCAGGCCAAGTCTGTTCTGCCCTGCTCACCAGTTCACTGAAAAATCAGTGATTTGCACCAATCTATAGCACTCTGGTGCACAAGGCCTCTTAGACCCACACCCCTGCAAATTAGAGAAAAGTAAACATTGTCTCTAATCGAATGATGTGCTACTTAAGTTAAATCAATGGGCCCACATTTCTAGCCTGAATAAAACATGGATCCGTAATAGAGTTATGTCCTCCAGTCAGGTCTAATGGGCCCTGTGGCGCTAAGATTGAGCTATAAAGATGGGGCTGCAAGGGCTGTAAGTGTGAGAGCCCAGTGGATGAGTGGCCAGCTGCAGGGAGTGCAATTGACATCTACTCCAGGGTGGGTGTGGCCAAAGTCAGGACACCTGCAGTACCTCCCCCAGGAAGCAGGGACTCCTTTGGTGTCCACACATTTTCTGTTCAATATTTATTTCCCTCAGCAGGGACAGCAGAGAGCTCAGCCATGGTGTGTGGCCTCAGGGTATGACCTAGAGGCAAAGGGACAAGTGTTGCTTCCAGGCACTAAATGGCAAGTTTGCCCTAAACCACATTCCTCCCTAATAAGCAGGAATGGGGGAATCCATCCAGGCCAAAGCAAATTCCAAAAGGTGGGGTTCAGGATTACCAGACTAAGCCAGGAGACAAGCCACTGGTTTTATGTTTTGAGTGTTTCCATTCCCCAGGGCAATTCTGCAGGATGCAGCCAGATAGACCAGGGCTTCACAGAAGGGGACCGCGCATGCATAGATGGCTCTGTGTTCTGAGATCCCTGGACCTTCCTTGGGAGATAAGGCAGGGGACACAGGCAAGTCAGTGAGGACGGTACCTCTCAAATGTCATAGATTCTGACCTGCACTGGGAGGGAAGAAAGTGGACGGCCAAGGAAGATACAGTGACCAAGGGCCATTGCTCTGTGTGCAACGGGGAATGTGCAGATTCTGAACCAATTCTAGAAAAGTCATTACTACAAGAATTTGTCTGTCAGAAAATAAAGTATGCAAGTAGCTGATTTCTGAATAAAATTAAAGAAGGGGATGATGGGATTTTTTGTTGTACAGATTAGAAATTCAACTAGCATCAGCAAAGAAGAAAGAATTATATTTTGCCCTTTAAATGCAGAAAGAGGGTGTGTGGGTACCTGTGTGTACCTGGAGCTGTGTGCACATAAAGCCTTGGTGGGTTAGTCAGTTTTGTTGCTGCTGAGACCAAAAGACCCGACAATGACAATTTAGAGGAGAAAAAGCTTATTGGGGCTCAGGGTTTTAGAGGTGTCAGTCCACGTTAAGCCAGCTCCATTGCTCTGGGCCTGAGGTAAGGCAGGTCACTGTGGTGGAAGGACATGGTAGAGGAGGCTGCTCAGCTCACACCAGCCAGGAAGCAGAGACAGACAGGAGGGGGACAGGGAGAGATGTAGCCCCTGAGGCCATGCCCCCAGTCTGAGTGACACTCTTCTTCCCGCCAGCCCCCACCTGCCTCAGGTACCACCCTGTAGTCTGTTCAAAGTATTAACCCATCAAATGGATTAATTCCACTGACAACTCTGCTCTTGAGTTGAACACCTGCCCAGGTACCTTTTACCTGTTGCTAGAACTTTTTGTTATTGGCAGCCCCCCCAAAAGCCACATGATTGGAGCAGGGAGAAGTATTTTCCCTAGAGAAGAGTCAGGGATTCAGGGCATTAAAGACCAGTTGAAGGTCCGTGTTGGAGGTCAGGAGGACTTTAATGTTAGAACTTTGGGAGGAATGTTCTAGCATCTCTAATGATAGTGCTAATGCTGGACTTGGGGGCGGGGAGTTGCTCATGTCCAGAAACAATCCAATCTGGTGCCTTCTGCTCTTTCCTATGGCATATAGATTAAGTATTTATAAACAGCTTCATGATCAATAGGTTTGCAGAGAAATCCTTGAAGTCTTTTTATTTTATTTTATTTTATTGGTTGTTCAAAACATTACAAAGCTCTTGACATATCATATTTCATACATTAGATTCAAGTGGGTTATGAACTCCCATTTTTACCCCAAATATAGATTGCAGAATCACATCAGATACACATCCTTGAAGTCTTATAAAGCTATTGTGGACTTTTTTACCAAATAGAGGACAACCTCGTGTCTTTGAAGATAAAAGATGCTGACCAGTTCCATGGGTCATTTTGTAGACTTTGTTGTTATTGGTAAGGCGTGGTTTTTTCTTCTTGGTGTGTGTCTGTGTGTGCACACATGTTGTGGTCTTAATGTTTTGTTCTCTGGTATCCTTATATTGAAACCTAGCCATCAAGGCCATGGTCTTAGAGGTGGGGACTTTCAGAGGTGACTTAGCTCATGAGGGTGAAACCTTCATAAATGCATTAGTGCCCTTACAAAAAGGCCCTGGAGAACTTCCTTTTACCGTGTGACCAGCATGACCATGTCATGTAGGACCCAGGAAGCAGCTTCACCAGATGCTCCATCTGTCTGCACCTTCATCTCCAACTTCCCAGCTTCTAGGAGAGTGAGGGATTTTTGTTGTTTATAAGCCACTCATTTAACAGTATTTTATTACAGCACCTGCATCGATTAGGACAGATGTGCTTCTATGTGTGTTTTGGTCTTTATTTTATTTTGGCTCCATGTTTATTTTACAAAAGAATGAGTTGGTATTGCACACATGAATTTCAGATGCAAGTTATTAAAATACTTCAATCAAATGGCTTAAACAATAAATGTAATTATTAAATGAGTTCACTGAAGATTCTCCAACTAGTGCAACGAGGTGGGTTCCATCAGGACTAAATCTTCGTATTAGGCACTTTCCCTGCAGAAATGGCTCTTTTCTTCCCTTGGACTTTCGCAGTTTGCTGCAGGCCTCAGGTCAGGTCAACAGGAACATCTCAGGGTCCTCTCCCACGGAAGGACGCAGAGGGAGCTCCCTTTCCTGATGCCCTCGGAGACATCTCTGGAGTCTGGCTCCTGGACAAGAGCTCACATGCTTGCTTTCTGGCCTGACCACAGGCAACTTCAGAGCTCTCCCTGCTGGACCCACGGGGAACAGCTGCCTGCCCATGGTAGCTGTGGTCACGGCCAGGGCACTGCGGGCTGTGTACAGGGCTGCCCTGTTGACTTGGTACTTCTGTTGTGACAGAGAACATCCACCCTCCTCCCAGGCAGAATCCTCCTCATCAGGCAGCTCTCCCATGGCCTCCTGGGGGTGGGGGGTGCAGGAGACACTCTTTTTCCATCAGTGCTCAGAGCTCCACTCACCCCCAACCCTGCTCCATGAGACTCAGAAGCTTTTTGCTCAGGGCCCCCAGGCAGTGAGGTGACCACCCATCTTTGCTGACCACCTTTCCACAGAGTCACAGAGAGTGGTGTGCAGGAGCACCCTGGGGTTTAGCCTCTTGCTTGTTTCCTTGCAGAGAGGGGCCTACTGCTCCTCGCCTTCCGCCTTGTCCTAAACGGTTCCTCTGACACCCAGAGGCTCAGATCAGCTCAGTCCTTGCGAGTCTCAGCTTCGTATGTTTCACCTCCTGGGTGTCTCTAGACTGATCACACGGTCAGGAGGAGGGATGTGCTGACTGATTGGAGCCACTTGATTACTACCCTGAATCTGGAGTTCGTTTGCAGATACCCAGAGGGTGCACGAGAGGGGCAGACTCTTGTGGGAACATTAGGGAGCCTTCTGAGCCCTTGGATGGACACTAGGCATCTCTGGCTGAAGGCACCTGGCCCCACCTATGCATCCCTCCACAGCCAGGCTTACAGTTAATTGTTTCTCCTTGGTGAGCCAGGGTCCCATCAGGAGAGCACAATCATGAAAGGTGATTTAAACAGGGAAAGTTCAGCAAGATTACTAGCTGAAACAGGGGATTGGAGTAATGAGGGTTTAGTTTCTAAGGGAGCATCACAGAATATCATCAGATCAGCAGATATAAGGAGTAGCCAGTGTCTCCAGGGTGAAGACAAATTGTCCTGAGCTTGGACCCTGTGTCCTTGCTCAAGAGGGAATGGCTGTAACTCAGTAGATAACAGAGAAGTTACTGTAGTACCGTAACCCAGAACCCACCATGGGAAGATTGCTGGAAATCATCTATCCTCTCTAGGGCCACAGAAACCTGCTCTTGGGGAAGGTCCCATCAGGGGCAGTCTACTGCAAAGGACCCCGAAGAGTTTAGTGGGAGAAGCTGCAGCTGTCAGGTGTTACTGGCCACCATGCGCCCTGCAAGACTGGGGCTGCAGAAGTTGTCTATCCTGCAGGGGGTTGGGTGCTGGAGAAGCTGCAGACTGCTCAGGAGCTGAGCTCAGAGGCCTGGAGTCTGCAGATAGGAAACTGAACAAGGGAGCAGAATACCTGGCTCTTTAGTGCCCTCTACTGACGAAGTTCAGTATTGGAAAATCAGTGAAAGGAGCCCATATCCATTTTTCCAATGCAGGTGATAAAGGGTGAATTTGAAGATGAGAGGAAATGAATAACATAAGTGTCAAACATCTTTCTCATAGTTCAATTAGATAATTCAATGTTCTCTCAAGTGAGGTGAGATTTAATTTAGAAGGCTCCAAGATAAGCTTTCTTAATTGTAAATCTTGGGTATTATTTACATATGAATATATTTCATATATTTTATATATACTCACATATTTTATAATTGCTCTATAGTTTACATATATTCAGATATGTCTGTGTATATATCTATCTAAAGGTAATATATAGTCTATATATCAACTATTATGTATATACCTATATATGTGGAAACTATAAAGCAATCATATAAAATGTGCACATTCATAGACTGCATTAACATTATATCAAATAGAAAAGAGTCAAGCTGATTTAAAAGAGTTTCTTAAAAGCATTAACTAAGATTAACCCTGGTATATGAATTTGGCCACCATTTGGATACAGTGCCCAAGTGGTAAGGATTGGGAATTATATGGGAGAAAATGTGACAACTTGTGTGGAGGATGGCATTTCCATATTGTCTTAATTACACTCCTTATATAGAGATAAGGAAAGATAAATGAGCAAGGCCACCGAGGTCTCAGGGCCTGGCAGCAGTCTGGGGATTGAGGGGTGAACTCAGGGTTGGGACTGAGGAAGTCTATGAAGTTGCAGAACATCTGCCCTTCCTGGCTGTGTTTCCTTGGGGGCCTTTTGGAACTGTGAAGTGCGTTCTGCTGGGTAAAGGAAGTGGTTCGTGGTGACCCTTGGAATCTGTGTGTGTGAAGTCCAGGCTGAGGACCAGCCCCTGGCTTCATAGGCACACACTGCCCTGTGTGCTGTTAGGCCTCTTCTGATCTTCAAGTGCCCAGCCCACCTGCTGGCCCAGCATTTAGTTGGGCAACTGGTTCCTCTGTGGCAGCAATGTTAGTGTCAGGGAACACTGGGTATAGCGTCCGTGTGTTGAAAATGATTGTTCTGATTTTCTCTTACACTTCTCTGTCAGAAAGGGAGCCTTCTACAGGCTGTGGACTGGCTGAAGTAGACCTGCAGGGGTGGAGTGTCGGTGACAGGGATTTAGGTCACAGCAATTTGTGCCAGGACATCCATCTGAGGGCCTTCATGATGCACTGCTGTGTTCCTGGGACTCTGTTTGATCATCTGGAAGACAGAAATCCTTGAGTCAACGGCCTCTTCTCAGTGACCAACGAATCAGCCAGGGGATGTGCCACAAAGCTTTGTAAATGAACACATTGTGAGTTTTCAGGAAGAACATCTCTTCAATTACAGTTCCTCAAGGGTAGCCCAGGTGCCTCAAGATTTGTAGACCAGTTTCTGGTGGTAGAGAACAAACTTTTTAAAAATTGTATGAACACTTATAAATTTAGTTGAAGGTGCACTGGAAAATAATGTAAGAATGACAAGAAGCCAGTGAGAGCAGGGATTGTTGTTTGAGTGATAGCTGCGTGGTCAGCCATGCCTGGGAATAGAAAGATTTAGCAAGGGAACATTGCCTGGGAGCTAGAAGGATGGAGAGGTCAGATCAGACAAATCACCAAGACGGTTTCTGAGTTTCTGATTTTAAAGCGCCTTGCTAGGCTATGTTCTTTCTAGTGACTCCTAGAAAAATCTTAAGTCATTTTTGAAACATGGACATGACAGAAACAGTGAAAGTTTCACAGGAGTAACTGATGCTTGGGGAAATGTGACCCAAGAGATGCTGCTGATTTAATTTCTGTGTAGTGAAAGGCAAGGGCTCTGTTCACCCGACTTTATTCATCCAACACAAGATCTGCTCCTGGCCATTTAGGGGAGGCACTGATGGGTAAGGCATAATCTGTGACCTGTAACAGCTCCTATGATGTCAGGGGAGGCAACACAGTTTGAAAATCTTTCCCATAAATGTGGATACAAAGTCTAAAGGAACATAAAAGAATTGAGTCCTGAGATTCAGGAAAAAACAGAGGAGGTGATGTTGGAGATGGATGTTGGATTTAGTGAGAGTTCACTAGCCAGATGAGAGCAAGGTTGGCAGGTCAGGCAATGGGACTCGTGGAGAGATTGGAGATGCAAGAACATGATGTGCAAGAGGTGCCTCCTTGCAGATTTACTCAGGGAAGCCCCTTGTGTAAAGGGGCTACTGGGGAAAAGGAGGTGGCCGTGAATGAGGCTGTAAGTATGAGCAGGGTCTGCAGAAACTTTGACATGTAGACTGGAATATGGACTCCAGATGGTAGAGATGAGAAACATGCGTTACCACCCAGCTGAATGTGCCCATGGCAGACATCACTAGCCAATCCCAGCACTTCTTCCTGCTCAAGCCTCTTTCTTCTCGGCTCTCTCTTGCTGCCTAGTTGGACTGCTTAGAAATAGTCATTGAGGTGACATTTCCTACTTCTAGCAGAGTCGGGGGAACTGGAAGAGGTTCTAGTGAGGATCAGAACATGATGCTAATGAGGCCAAGATCTGTTTCACAATGCTCTTTACATTTAAACAAAATACAGCCACTTTTCTCTTTCCAGAGAGACTGGAATCATGTGATCAGGGTTCCTCAGGCTGGAGGTTAAAAAGTGTTGGCTCTTGGGGCCTAATAAAGCTCTCAGACATGCTTTGTTTGCCTTTAAAATGATTAATTATTTACCCACATTGAAAAAAAAAAACTAAGAGTTTCTACATATGCTTCTTGGCAAATCTGAAACCCCTAAACATTGTGTCAACATTCCCACTGACAACAGTCAAGCCCACCTGACCAGTGGCTGCTCGTCTGGCTGGGGAATGTTCACTGGGGTTGGCCACAGCTGATGGTATTCCTGTCACACTCCCTCCCTGGTGTCCCTGGGGATGGGTCCCGGGAACCCATCTGGAACCAAAGCTCTCAGTAATCAAGCCCTGAATGCAAAAGACTATATTTGCATAGACCCTCTTCACTTCCTCTGAAGCTTGAGATCCTCTCTACAGGACCTGCGACACGGAGCACAGTGTCTGGGCTATGTGCATGCCGTTAGACTGCACTGCCCAGGGAGTCACAGCAGGGAAAGGGGCTCCAACATGTTCTGGACACTCTTGGTATTTTCTCCAAATATTGTTGGGTGAGGTTGGTGGCTGGGTGGCCTGTGGACATGGAGGGATGATCGTGTATCTGCCATAGCTACTTCAGTCATCCACGTTACCTGCCTCCACCTGCAGAATTTCATACATTTAATTTTAAAACTTTGGCTCCTGCTCCTTGATCCTGATAGTAGTTCATGAAATATTCCTAGAAAGTGGTTATGAAAAAAATCACATAAAATGGCATCAAGTAAACTAGATTGTGTTATGGATATATTGGATAAAATTATGATAATTTTTTTTTCTTATGAAAATCTAGGTTTTTCCATATGGGACCATTTTGAATTAAGGGATGCTTAAGTTTCCTCCTGGGAGGGTGACTCCTTGGGCCGTGCAGAACAAGAATTTTGAGTCTGGATTCTACTCCAGTCTTTCTCAAGGCCAAAGATGTTCAACATGACATCTTACAACAAGGTTTTCCATGTCCTTATACATGGTTGGAGTCGGAAGAGTTCCAACGCTGGTTCCAATCCTCGTGATGAGCGCAGACTCAAGTGTCTTGAACTGGTAATTCAGGGGCTCAAGCAGACAGGGACACGTGGTAGAGAACAAGATTCAGAGCCCTCTTGGAACAGAGCAAGCTGAGAGTGTCTCTTGGGGCTGTAGAAGGGAAAACCAGCAGAAATCGAGGGGGAACGGTGCAGAACCTGCCAGGCACATTGAATTTCAGCGTTTGCATGAGCACCCACCTACCTTTTCCACCCGCAGGCGAGCGCTGGCTCTCTTCCCGCCTTGGCCTCAGTTGGCTCTTGTTTCCAGCGTCCACTTGGGTCAGGGCTCTGGAGGGGGCCCCGGGGCGCGGTGTCCGCTGTCCCTCTACAGAGGACCCGGGCTGCCTCAGGCAGACTTTTCATGTAAGGAGGCAGCGCGGGCGCTTCTCTTTTCCGATCTTACCGTGATTCCTGCTTCCGTTTCCCCCTTTAGGATCCTGGGCACAGTAATGAGGTTTTAAATCCTTTACCCGCGCCGCGAAAGGCAGCCAGGGGCCGTGTTAGTGTGACCTTTTCAGCTCCGTGTGATTTAGGGGCTCGGCCATTTGTCTTCTCCCTTTGTAAATAACAGCCGTCAAAGAGAGGGATGGGGAGCCCTGGTGGCCCTCGGCGCCCACTGGACAGCTGTTAAATGACCAGACGAGGCTCTATGTGGTCGCCGCGGGGCTGAGTTGCTGGATCCTGTCCTCCACCTTGGAGCTCTTCTTCCTGGGGAGGGGATTGAGTTCTCCCTTGGGTGGCTGTGGTAGCCGGCTTTATGTCACAATGTCCAGAACACCCAATGAGGACAGCTTGGAGGGGCACAGACTTATTGTGGCTCATGGTTTCAGTGGTCTCAGTCCAGGGCCAGTGGGCTCTGCTGCTCTGGGCCTGGGTGAGGCAGAACTTGGAGGCAGGGGCGTGGCAGATGGGTGTGGCCAGGGGCGTGGCAGAGGGACTTGGCAGTGGGACTTGGCAGAGGAAGGCTGTCATCTCAATGCAGCTGGGAAGCAGAGAATGAGAGAGACACTGAGCCTCCAGAACATGTTCAGTGACCTACCTCCTCTAACTAGGTCCCACCTCCAGAAGTCCATTCAGCTATCAATGGATTAATCCATTCTGGATTATCCACCGACGAGGTCAGAGCCCTTAGGAGGCACTCATTGCCTAATAGCCCGGCCTTGGAACCTTGCTGTGTTGCAAGGGTCATATTCCATCACATGAGGATTTGGAGGGACATTCTGGATCCAAACCTTAACAGTAACCTCTGGTAATATTCAGAGACACTGAATCACCAAGGAATTGCTTCCATTCATTAAAAACCATTTTATTGAGGTACCATTAACATATAAAGAGCCGCACCTGTGTAATGCATTCCACCTAGTGAGCATGGAGGTCATGAGACCATCGTTGCAGTCTGTGCCATGAATCGTCCCAGGCTCCCTAAGTTTCCTTCTGCCCTCCTTATTATTACTGAGTGATTAGATGCTCTGCATTTCTGGAGAGCCTGGGCTAGGAAGCCAGGGCAGGATAATCACTTCTGTCACATTGGACCATTTCTGGGTGGCCTTCCCAGAACCTGACTGGAGTGGGCTGGACCTGGAGTCTGCACTGGGCTCAGGACACAGCGGACTTGCTTTTGGGATCCCCCAGCCTCAAGGTGAGGTTCCCTGAGGTAAGGTCGGAGAAGTCTTCCATGTTGGGGGTGGCTGTGAACAGAGTGGACCCAATGACTCGGGTTCTCCATTTAGCTTTGCATTCCACACGGTACCGAGCACCTGCCTTCTTCCAGGGTCTGCTGGAGTATGTTGTAGATAAAGCTCTACTTGCAAAACTCTCTTAGGGAAGTAGAACAGTAAACCAGGGAAGCTTCAAAGTGGGAAAGGGCTACCCTGCAAAATACCTCTGGGATCACAGAGTGCTTGGCTACCTAGAGGGTCAGAAAGAGTTCCAGAGGAGAAATCTCTGATTATTTTTTATCATTAAGATGATAAAGTCTATCAAGCTTTTAAAATGTTAATAAATAAAGCATCCTGCATTTATAATAAACCTTACCTGGGACCCTACCTCAAGAGAAACATCAAGAATATATTTCTGGGACTGGGGTTGTAGCTCAGTGCAAGAACACTTGCCTAGCATGTGTGAGGCACTGGGATCCATTCTCAGCACTGCATTCAAATAAATAAAATAAAGGTCCACCAACAATTAAAATATAGTTTAATAAAAATATATTTCTGTGACTTAGATTATTTATGGTGAACCTATTTTAAAATTTTATTTAGGTGCTCTCATCAGCTCTCAATATGCTCAACATTTAGGTTGTTTTCAGTTTATTTTTTCTCACTGAAAACAATGCCTTGATAAATATCCCTGTCGCTCCATTTTGCACAAATCCATTTCTGTTTCCTTAGGTGGCACTCTTTGCGTCTCTGTCAATGTGTTTTTATTACATTCTTTTTGAAACTGCTAGAATTTTAAGGACATAACTTGATAAATTATCACAATTTGATATGCCTGTGGGCACACCCCTTGGCTTGACTGAGTACCTTATTGGCACTGTGGAAGGTGCCCCGTGGCCCCTGTTTATTGTACCTAGATATTCTTCATTTCCAAAGGAAATTTTAGGATTGATTTTTATATGTGGAATTAGGCTAAAAGGATAAGTTTATCTATCAGGCTTTTGAAATAAGCTGCTAAATTTTCCTCCAGATTATTTTTTGCCTGTTCAGCCAGTTTTTTTCCCACTGTCTCTAATCTCTCTTTTATTAAAAAATAATTTTATCATCAATTTGATAAATAGCATGTCAATAGCATCCAAAGTGCATCCCTTTGGTTATCAAGAGATTAAGCGTTTTTATTTAGCAAAAAGTGGGATGTCTCAATGCCCACCAAATGTGTGTGTGTTCCCCTAGGGAGCACATCTTTGTGACTTGAGCATCATTTTTGTGAGGAGTTAGCTGTCAATGTCAATATCCTACATAAATTTTCTGATCAATTTAGTGGGATCTGATGCAGTGGCTGGAGCTGTGCCTGGTACGACTGAAGATAGAAAGAGGGACCTAGAGTAAAATCAAGAGGACTGGAGGGGACTGGGTGTGGGGGACCAGTGACAGGGAGGGACTGGGTATGCAGCACTGGTGTCTGGCGTGTAAGTCACCAGCTAGATTGGAGATGGTGGGAGGTTGTGAGTGTTGGCCTTTCCCATCAGGTGACAGGGAAGACTGTTGTCCACGTATGAATCGTGGTGAGTGAGAGTGCGCATCCAGGGGTTTGTGCTTGCAAAATGGGCTGTGTGGTGTATTCCCTAAGGTGGGGATCCCCACTGGCAGCCCAGGCCACTGAAGGTGTTGTGTGTCCTCGATTCAGCCACCAGCTGACCTGGTCCTGGTTTCTTCTCTGTGCACAAGGATGTGGGCACCTGCAGTCTGGGGACTGTACACCTAGCTGATGTTGGTCTTGTGTCTCCTGCACATGAAGTGATATGACTTCAGAAAGAGGGCTTGTGTTGTCCATTCTGAACCTGTTCAACTTCGCCACTTAGCCCTTCCTCGAGAAGAAGCAGAAGATCATAGTGAGAGCAATATAGTCTCCCTTCTGCTTTGCAAAATCACAATTCGAGGCGATAGCTATAATTACACCCATGTTTTTGTGTATCTCTTAGCACTTTGCCTATCAGTATGTGACTCCCTCCCAAAGCCTGTGAGTTCTGCACATTTTTAAGATTTGTCTTTTTGTTTGGAATAAATCAAGTTTTTAGAATTAAAGGTCAACGTTTATGCAACTTTAAATATGATATGAATAAGATGTGATGCACATAAGTTTCTGATCATGGCTATCTGAGCAGGTATGTTAAGGAAAAGACAAGAAATAGGCTGAAGTTTATCTAAGTGCACTTGTGGATTTTCTTGGATATATCTCAAGGTTCTGCCTCCTCCCCAGAGGTTTGGGAATCCACCTTTGTGATGAGCAAAGTGGGCATGACAGTGAACTTCATCCACCAGCATTTCTCCTCCAAGGTGGGGGTCACTGTTGGCTGCCCAGACTCCCCTGCAGACAGAGATCTTGGGTATGGGTTGGGCCTCTGAAGACCTTTGCATTCGTATTGCCACTTTGAGCTCAGCCCCTGCCAGCCATTCTGCAGGACGGGTCGTGACTCTGGGAGAGAGCTGGTCTCTTCCACCATTCCCTTCCTTATCCATGATTCTAAGACGAGATGGTCGTTATTGGAAAACTGTGCTGCTGTGTTGGGCCAGTTCTCCAGGACCTCTTCTGGTCCCATGAGCTTCTGGGACAGATAAGATGAGCCAACCTCCAAGCTACAACCTTAGAACACCTCAAAGGGCCACAAACCCCCTAGAGCACGTGGCTGCAAAGCCCTTCCATGTGTGCAGAGACCACTGGAATGTTTTTAGCTGTACTTTTTCCTAGAGGGATAGGAAACCAAAAGCTAAAAGAAAGTACAGCATGCTCCTGGTGGCCAGGTGTGAGAATCACCTGCAAACTGCAGGGCCGGGGAGGAGAGGAAGGAAAGGGAGGTAGAGTCTCCAGAGCACTCGGAATTGCCCAGCAGCTCTGCCTCAGGCGAAGTGCTTCAGAGAGCCTCAAGAAAATATGCCTGTTACTTGAACCAGAGACGCATTTTCTCCTTGAAGAGAAACCTTCAGCAGAGCGCTTAGGTAAACAGGCTCCATCTCACCAGAAAAGAATTGTCTTCATTTCCTTTGATCCTAAGGAGGCCAGGAGAGTAAATTCTCTCTGCAGTAATTCTCTGCAGTGTGTCCTGACACTGCAATGTTTAAGAACACGATCTGTGGCCTGGAGGAGGAAAGGAAGGGATTAGAAAAATTCTCAAAGATTTTAAGGTTGGACTTAAATTATCAAATTCAAAATAAAATAAATGCATAGATTTCCAAATGGTCCTTTTGCAAATAAAAATAAATGGGAGAGCTAGGCCCAGTGGAGCAGACCTGTAATGCCTGTGGCTTGGGAGGTAGAGGCAGGAGGATTACAACTTCCAAGCCAGGCTCCACAACTTAGCAAGGCCCTGAGCAACATAGTGAGACCCTGTCTCAAAATAAAAAAATATTTAAAAAAATGACTGGGGATGGGGCTCAGTGATTAAGTACCCCAGGGTTCAATCCCAGCACCAAAAAATAATACAATAAATAAACAGGAGTATATATGATCTTATATTCCAACCCTAGCTATTATATAAAATGTGGCAGCCTATGCCCTCTTCTCCACTTTTCTGGTTTCATTCCCAGTGTACCCAGGAAGTCTGTGTTCTCACCAAGGCCACAGTGTCTAGGGGTCACGTGTGGCAGGGCTGGCTCCTGGAGTGTTGATACTCTTATGTCAACACAACGTGATCCTGATTTCCATGCTCCAAGCAGAATGTGCTGGATGTGTGTTCAACAATTCACCCTTTCCAAGGTCCCCTGCTTGGCAGCTTGCAGCAGCTCTGTAAAGATAAGGGCCTATGGCCACGTCCACTCCACCATGTGGCACCGACATGACGGAGATGCTCCCGTGGAGCCATGCTGTGCCCTGTTCTTGGAGACATGGGGGTTGGGCTTCCAGGCACCTCAGCTCCTGGGTGGTGGCAGCTTCTTAACCTGCTTCAAGTGCTGGTGGGACCTGCTACTTGCCTTTGAGGTCTCAGTACACAAGCAATGCAGGTTAGTTAATTAATAAATTGGACTCAGTTTTGAGCACCTCTCAGACACCAGGCAGTGTTTGTCCTGGACTTGGTGGCACAATAAAGGGCTGGCCCTTGCCATCATCTGTGGCCACACCAAAGATTCAAAGATCAGTGACACTTGCCCTGTCCTACACCCATCCACACCGCATCTCCAAATGTTCTTGAACTCACTGGAGGGATGTTGTCATACGCAGATTCACCTGTGTTCTGAAATACTTTGTGACTTCTCTAATTTTAATAAATTTATTCAAAGGAAATATTCTGGTAACCACCAACTGACACCAGTCTGATTTTTTCCATGAATGAGCAAGAAGCAAACACAAAGCTGAAACAAAGAAGCCCACCCCCGATCAGACTCCCTCTGTATACTGTAGCCCCTAAGGCTGCAGGTTCCCCCTAAGGACCAAGGGCCTGGGAGGCACCCAAGGACCCTGGAACCCAAGAGTGGTCCTGAAAACCAGGTGGATGGAAGGAAAATAGAAACAGGAGTGACCAACACTGTGGGTGCTATTTAACCCTGGGTCCTCATGTCAGCACTTATTGTCTCCCAAGTAGGGGACCCCGGATGCCATTCCTATGCTTGACCAGGTGCTATGTGAAGGTGTGAGTGGCTGTGAGTCCTTTCAGAGTCTTGTGACATAAAGCAGGTGGGTTTGAAAGTCCCACATGCCAGATGGTTCACCCCATTTACCACTTGAGTCTGTTTCTCATGCGGTGAGAGGATGATATGCACTTCAGGGACATCGAGGGGATCAAGACAGCAAAGCCATGGAAAGGGGGGGTGACAAAGTGGGAAAGACAGTCTGGACTTGGATCCCTCCTCTGCAGAACACTGTGTGGCCTTTGGGGAGCCATCCCACCTCTCTGTGCCTTGGATTCCTCTTCTGTACAGGCAGGATATTGATGGTACCTACTTAATTATACCCTGGGTAAATGTCAGATGAGCTGAGCACTTTAGCTGACTCACAGTCTGTGGTCAATCAATGTTCTCAGTGTGACGTGTAGAATAGATGGGATCTAGCTTGTAAGACACCAAGTGGCCGTGGCCTTTTTATCTTAGGTGTGAATCGGGAGCCACTGCCATTATCAGATCAGCCAGTTCGCAGACAAGGGCTTGTGGGGGGCATGCTGGTCAGCCACATGTGGAGGGGACACCTGTACAGTTAGTGTCCAGAAAAGTAGGACAGAGCCTACTGTGGGCTGAGGGGGAGGGTGGCAATCCTCCCGGGGTGGGAGGAAGCCGCCTCTCCAGGCCGAAGGAGGAGGCCGGACACCGGGAGGTGTGACTGGGGAACAGCTTCCTTGGTTGTTTCCAGGGGAGAATTTTAAGATGAAATGCGATGTGATTTGTGACTTTGAAGAACTGAAAGGTCAAGTCAGAGGCGGCTATTTCTCTAGAGCTAAAACACAACTCAGTGGAACAGAAGGGAGGAACAACCCTGAGAAGATTCACGAGTCCAGGGGTTCTGTAATACTGGACAAGAAGCCCTGGCCAGTCCTGCCTTAATTTAAGGAAAACTTGTCCCCTAGAAAGAGGGAATGCTCCAGGGGCGTTTAGGCCGACTCAAAAGACCACAAACAGAAGGAGATGGTGGAAAGTGATGGAGTCGGAAGGAAGACATGCAGAGGGGCTCTGGGCAGGACACAGAGCTGCCAGCTGAGCACATGCCTGGCTTCAGGGGAGGTGACTGATGCTCACTAGAGCCCGCGATCCAGGAGCCAAGAGCAACTGCACAATCAAACCGGAGCTTCCCTGAGGGGAACGGCCCTCCCTGTGGACCTTCTCTTCTCTCTCCTCCATCCACCAGCCACTGGAGCATGACAGGGCTGACTCCTGTATGACTAAGGCTTGTCCCCACCCCCCATGCCAATGACTGCAGTGCTCTCTTTCCATAACCATTTGCAATTCACCAAGAGACTTCACACACTGTGACTTATTCCCTCCAGGTGACAGGTGTGAAGTGGGCAAGGGGCAATCCTCGTGATCTCTTCTTCTTCAAGAAGACATAGAAATTTCTGTTTCAGGGGGTGCACTCTCTGGCCCCCCTCAGCCAGGCCTTCCAGGACTCGGTGATGGACACACGAACCCAAACATGTCCTTCGTTTCCAAATCTTAGGTTGTACCAACTAGACCAGCCTTCTGAATCGCAGCCACCAGAAAGCAATTTTTGTTTGAGAAATTTTATTATAATTAAATTAGATGCATCCATAGTGAGTGTGAATTAATTAGTCAGAGGTGGAACCTGGACACGAATCGTTTTTTGGAACCTCCCCTGGTGATGATAAGCTTAGAAATCATCTATAATATTATCCGTATGGAATTATCCATAATCTGCCTGCAGCTGCATTTTTAATGGAGGAACTGTCTCCATGCTCCACCACAGAATGCTGTCTCCAGGACCAACACCCTCTTTCACAGCTTTTAGAAAAGAAATGAATGCCTCCCTTTTTTTTGATATGTTATAGTCCTATTTCCCTGTGGCTGCCATTCCTGTGCTCTAGCTCATGCCGTCTTTATTTTTATTTTCCTTTTTCTTTTACTGCATCCTTTCTCTCATCCATCCAGCAATAAATATAGTCATCTATTTCTAAGAGCAAACCTACGTCCCTAGGAATAAACAGTGAATAACTATGGCCTCCTCCTCTGCTCCAGGCACCAGGGCCTGTCTGTGACTTCTACAAGGGAAATGCGTCACTAATAATGCCCTCACCAGTGTCAGAAATGTGCTTTTCCAATACACCTTCAGCCCTAGGCATGGATTTGCTGGTCTGCACCCATCCCTGCATTTGCTCCCAAGAGTTTATGCAAAGGGTTCTGATTCCCCGCCTGGAAGGAAGTGGGTCAGGACAGACGCCGATGCAAAGGGAGGTGGACAGAGCCTCAGAAAGGAGACCCACGCAGTTTCTGGCCAGTGGAAGGGCTTAGGGAACGTAGTGACTGTGCCTGAAACCAAAGGAGCTGGGCACAGGGAAAGATGCAGCCGAGCTGCAGGGAACAGTCAGCCAGGAGCGTCGCTCCCATCAGGAAGCGGGACTTGAGATTTGTGGTTTCCAGACTTGCCATGAAGCCGTTTGCAGAACTGTGATTCACTTTGATGACACCATTTCCACAACTAGTGCTATCAGAGTGTCTATAAAAGAGAGGTGCCTATAAACACTTCAGGAGTAAAAGAGAGAAGTCCACAAACACGGCAGAAGTGAAGTGTTTTCTCTCCTGAGTTTTGGGAAACATTATTTGCTCAAGAAATCAAGTGTCTTGAGGGGATGAATCCCCAGCACAGGGGCACCATGAGGGGAGGATGGCTGGCTGCCTTGGGGGTGAATTTCAAGGCAGACACAAGTGGGGACCAGGGCAGAATCCCTTCTCCCGTGGTGCAGCTGCTCAGCAGATTAGATGGGAAGCGTTTATGTTGAATAATGTCTTCTGACTCCACATTGGGTTGGCATTATCTGAGAAGATGGAGTTTGCTGCTAATGGCCCTCTGTTCATCTCCCAGCTCAGCAGCTGCTCGGATTACAAAAACAGAAGAGATGGGCTCACCTATCAGGCCTCCCCAAGTCTTCTGTGATGGGCTTCCTGCCTTTTTTCTGGGGTGATTCTGTCACATTTGGGAGTGCAATGGGACCAGGAGTGAGAAATCTGGGACTTTCCCATGGCTGACCATGAGCCTCTTTCTAGGATTCTATTTGTCTTAACTTATTGATCACCTAGTCTTTTGAATCACTGGACAGTAACATTAAAAAAAAAATCATGTCCTTGTATACAATTATAAACACAGTTGGCAAATGTAGGCAGTAACTATTACATTAGCTTCATTTTCCAGATGAGTCTCTGGGGCATGATCTCTCAAATATTTGGCCCAGTTCCTCGGTTGCAAGGTGTGGAGCTGGACATGAACCCAAGCGGCTTGGCGGGAGATTGCTGCATCTCTTGGTGATGGCAATTCCCAGGGAGGGCAGGCACTATTCCTGGCTCCTGGTCTTGCAGAGATTTTTATTTGCCTCCCAACTCTGACACCATTTCTCCTAGAGGAGCTTTGCCTCTGGACTGAGCTCTCCAAAGCAACAGAGAAAATGTTATTTACTTGTCCTTTCAAATTTTATGAAGTTGTCCATTACTCAGGAGGCTCCCTGGGGCCACCTCTAGTCCCTCTCCAAACTCTTTGTCTCTGAATAATTGAGAAAACACTACTTTCTCTCCCTTGGTTATAGCAGCTTCATACGGGAGGAACTGAGCTCTTGTGCATAGGTCTGGTGATTCCAGAACCTTCTTGCTTCTTCCCAGCCCGTGCTGACCAGAGAGGTGGCACAGTGGTGCAGGCAGCTCCCCTTTCCCGTGCTCTCATCCACTAACCATAGGCCACCATGTCATTGGCTTTCTAGCAGGACTTTCTAAGCTAGGCTCCATCTGCTGCTGGGCTGTGACCAAAGGATTAGAGTTTTCCACTTTTGTCAAAGCAAGTATTTTTGATACTGGGAAAATTCAATTTCACCTACTTGAACAAGCATAACTAATAGGCTCCAAATGGCTATAGGTTTAGTGTCATAATTGTTAACACCCAAATTTTCACTATCTATAAAAATGCAACAAACAGTTAAAGTAAATCTGCTGGTCCCTGTGTCTTGGAGCATAACTGTCTGTCATTATGCACCTCCTGGAATGCCTTGAGTGCCAAGCAGCTCTCTATTGTCTTATCTGGTGGCAAACTCTGGCTCTTTGGGCCTCTGGCATTCCTTTTTAAATACAAAGGGGGAAAATATCAAGCTTTTTCTCAGACATTGCTTTAATTAACTTATGTAGCTTGTCCTGTGGAATTTACCATGTAGGATGCCCCTCTTTTTAACACTTCAATGTTTAGGGACTAGATCTAGAAAGCTTGTCTTCAAGAGGACTTGTCTTCTTTTCCCCTGGAGAGTCTTGAGTCACTGGACTGTGGCATTAAAAATAAAAGTCTTCATATTTAATCATAAACAAAATTGCAACATATTTTCAAGACAGTGTTGCTGCAGTAATTAACGGTCTTGGGAAGCCTCGCCTAGCTGCCTGTGGCTGAGGACACAGATGGCAGAGCATGGGAGCAGATTCTGTCAAACAATCATCCATGGGTCAAACTAGGAAGCACTTAGAATTCTTTAAGCACTTTTCAGCCACTGTTAAGTACAAAAGAGGTATAATTTTAAACATCACTTGTAGAAATTGTAAAATTAACATCAGAGAGATTTAATGAGTCAAAAACGTGTGCAAAGTCTTAGCAGAAGCCTCTGCTCATTCTACTTCACACGGGCACGTGCGACTAGCGTGTCTCTCATGCCAGCACGGGATGCTTGGAGCGTAGTCACAAGATAACCATATGCAAAGAATTCCCAGTAAACACGTATCAGTGGCTTATAAAAATAGAAGATTATTTGCTAGAGTCTGTGCTTCTTACATCTCTGGGGAGATTCTCTTAAACAAGTAATTAGTCTAACCATTAATTGTTAATTAGGACAGTCTTTTTGCAAATCCTTTTGGTCTGTCTGGAGAATGGCTGTGAACCACCTGTTGGCTTATTTTTGTCCTCTGACAGTTGGAAGCTTAAAGAAATAGTAGAGCCTTTTCCTGGGAGGAGTAAACATCTTCTTCTGAAACAGGGGAATTTATGCAACAGCTTTATAGTCATTGTGTCTTATTTACCAAACCAAACCTGGAAATTACCACTGATGGGCATGAAAGAGAAATTGCCTCGGAAAAACTTCATGTCAACATTGTAAACATCCCAGAAACAAAGAATGATGATTTCCATTTCCCTGCATGTAGCAATCCATCTGTCAAATGCACCATGATGATTCCAGAAAAGACAAAACCGAGGGATAAAAGCGATGGGTATTTTGGAAAGTCACACAACAGAAATGCCTCCTTTAAAAGGCAAGGTGCAGCTGTTGCGGAAAATTCAAAGAATGAAAAGTCAGAGTGCAAGAGGAAGAGAAAACTCAGGGTGCCTGTAACAAAGTGAAATTATTTATGCAAGAATAACCTACATGGTCTGAAACACAGCGAGGGATTCCAGATTAAGGAGGTGGTAAAACACACCCATGGCTTACAATCAGGGAGTCTCTCAAACCACTGCTGGCTGAGAGCAGCTCATCAGGGGCTCTAGTGAGCCTTTGGTAGCTCAGAGAAGCAGAATATGAGGAAGCAGGGGGAGGTGTCAGTGCCAAGCAAGCAGATGGGGTGGCATCAGTGTCCTGTGACTCCACGTGGCCAAGGGCCATTAAGAGCAGCTCAGCCACCCTCTTACCTTCCAGCCCTTAGCACCCTCCTGAGTTTTATTGTACTAAAAAGACAAGAAGTTCTTCCTCTTTCTAAGGTTTGTGTAATTACCGTGTGGGAGCTGGGTAAAAATCATCAGATGTGGGCTTGTGTTCTGTTGGCCCCATAGTGTCACCACTGGGATGGAAACTGAGGTGGAGAAAACTAATGCATTTTCAGTTGGCCCAGAGCAGTGGTCTGATTTCAGATGTTTCACCTCCCAGGGGACCTTGGCAATACCTGGAAGTACCTTTCATGGGGTGAGGGTGAGGGGGCTGCTGTATGTCTTACAGTACACCAACTGCTTCCCCATGGACCCCCATCCCCCAAAGGAGGAGTTACTGGCCCCAGATGTCCTGAGAAACCCTAGTCTAGAGAATGAAGGCAGATCACGGTGCTTTTCCAAACTAGAGAGGTTGGCCAGAGCCAGCTGGGACGGGCCCAGGGAGCAGCAGCTATTCAAATGCCATTATTCCACTTGACCTTGTCAAAAGGCCTTCTTGATTTTTCTCCACTTGGACCCTGGACAGCTGGTAAAGGTGCTATGGAAATCCAATTCTGAAATCAAAGAACTAAGGAAAACAGGGCGAGTCACTCAAAGGACAGTGAGCAGGTCCCCTCCCCTGGGCAGCGCTGAAGGAGGAGGCAGCCAGAATTACCTGGGGCTGGGGACCCAGTGGAGGAAGGAAGGGTAGTGTGCTGCTGTTGCCATGACAACCAGGTGATGCAGGAAGTGAGCTCAGGGTTGCCACGTGACAAGGTCTCACCAGAACTGCTTCTAGAGGTCGCATTTGACTCTTCACAGTGAAGAGGTGGAGGCCCGTCAGCAGCAGGCAAGGTGATGTAACTGGTCCTTAGCTTCAGCATGGACAGTGTCGCCCAAGGAGGGAGCCCCTTTCGGTTGATATGCTCCGATTGTTTCCAGCTAATTAGGACCAGACTTGAATCCATCCCTTTTCTTTTTTCCCCAAAGAGTCAATTTAAGCAAACAAGAACCATACTATGCAGAATCTACCCTGATGCTGGAGAAGAAGATCTAAATCGACTTCTTGAGGCCCCTTCTCAAGAATTCAGGGATCTTTATCCCCTTAAATATGTTCAGAATTTTAGTGGCTGAGTTGATAAATTATTGATTGGAAAAACCAATTTGCTCCCCTACAACAGGTAGATGAAATCCCTTTCTTCACCACAGTCTTGGGCTAATCCTGAAGTAGGTTCTAGACTCCCTCCCTCCAGAGGAAACCAAGCCTGTGGCTCCTTATCTCGCAGGGTGGGCAGTGACATTACACAGACACAGGACCACAACTGTGGCACGAGGTGGGCAGTTTCCATGGCCCAGGGTGTGGCTTGAGAGTCCAGGTGTATGCATGGGGTGGCAGAAGTCCTAGGTGAGAGCCAGACTTTAAACTCACAGCTATGTGAAACTTGAGAAAAGACCAGAAGAGAAAACTCTGAAAGTCCTTCTTTTCTGGGGTGAACGGCATGTTTGGCAAGCTACAGAGATGTAAAAGACTTCTTTCCACTTTCTGCATGGCTTGCTAGGACCACAGCGAGGGCCGAGCCTTTGGAGAAGATGACTTACTCAAGGTCATCCAACATGTGGGCTCCTTTCATCTGGACTTGATGTGAGGGACATGAGGTTTTTTCCTCCATCCCAGTAATAATTCCATTCTTCATCCTCCGCATAGACACAGCATGAATGGCTCTTAAATTACAGGTTTTCCTGTACATACTAGGGAATGCGTGGATTCACTGGATGAGGCCTGGAGTTGAAGCATCTTTGAATAAAAGCATGTGGGTGGCAGGGGCTGGGGGTGGTGGCTCCAGGCTGACACTACTACTGGAGGCGTTTACAGCAACCGTGACCCACCAGGAGTCACCTGGAGCAGGCAAACCTCGGGTCTACTATTTCTGCCCCCTCGCCATGTGAAGCCACCCTGACCTGGCCTAGTCCTGTGTCTGTGTCTTAGCTGGGATCTTAAAAGATTCACTCTCACAGAGGATCTTGTCATTTGACACCTTATTTGCTTTGGGCACCTTCTTCCTGGTCTTTGCATAACTGATTCCTGGCTGTCACTTCTGTTCAGCTCAGATGCTAAGTGTCCTGAGGTCTCCCCAGGAGTATCCCCAACCCCCATGGACCCACTACTCTGTTCCTAGCTTCTCATTATGCAACACTTTCTGAAATAACCTTGTGATGTTTAATTTTACCAAAAAATAATATATTTCTACATATTTGTATATTTACATGCTATACTATAGATCCTATATTAATGTATACTCTATGACATATGTGAATATAAACATGTTTTGTGCTATACCCATTATTTGTGTGTATACACATATATATTGTGTGTATACATTTGATGGATGAATAAATCTTCACATTAAGCATCACTGGTTGTTTAAAAAAAAAAAAGCAGATAGAGCTGAATTTTCATTCTTGCCAAAGAGTAACTTTCATTATACCAGAGGGATTGAACCTGAGTCACATCTAATTTCCAGAATCACCTGCCTGATTGTAAAAAATACCAAAGTCAGAGAAATGGCAGGTTCCAGCTGAGGAGTATCCTACAAGCCAAAGGGCTCAGGGTTTTTCGACACATAGATTTAAGAAAATTAAAGGGATGAAGAAGAAATTCTTGATTAAAAGTGAAATAAAGGTATTTTTTTGTCCTTCTGTGTTTCGTGAAAAGTAGGCAGGATGTCACTATTTTGAATAGTATGTATAGTGAGTCCTATATTTGCAAAAAAAGAAAAGATTCAAGGAAGTGGTTCATAAATCTCAAGATAGTAATGGCTTTATTTTTGTGGAAATTGTGCGAATGAATGGGGCTTATAGGGTGACTGGGAAAATTCTAGCTTGACCTTGCTGGAGCTCATTTTATAAAAACTTGTTGAAATGGGATTTGTGTTTGCTTCCGTATCTGCTTTTGTTAAAAAATAAAACAATTACAAGTTGTCAAAGAGAAAACCATAGAATATTACATGGAAAACTGCAAATTATTTTTAGAGATATTAAATAAAACCTTAAGAAATGAAAAGATGTGAAACCATGTTCATGGATAGGAAGTCCCAACCTATTATGAAATGAATTATTCTGAAATTTATCTCTGTACTCACAATAAATATTCCAGGGTACTTTTATTTCATAGTGATAAACAAGCTGATTAAGAAGCTTACATAGAAATATACAATTTGTGTGTGTGTGTGTGTGTGTGTGTGTGCATGCACACTCATGCATTGACACCAATCCTGGGGCCTTGTACACACTCACCAAATACTCTACCACTGAGCTACACTCAGCCCCAACACCAAAATGTAGTAGAACTAGAGTAACCTAAACAATATTAAGGAAGAAAAAATTGGAAGTGAGCTGATGTTGAGATAAACAGGGTAACAATCCAACCTGTGGTGTATGGTAAAAATCAAATGGAAAATGACACTGGATTGAGCATCTTCGAATAGACATGGTAGATTTAAAAGAAAAGTGGCATGGAAGCCATTTGGTGCAGAAAGGGGGCATATTATCACAAAATGGTACTAGGATCACAGTATCCATAGGACTGAACGGCAACCATACTGCATGTCTCATTTACCAAAATATTAATTTGAGATGATGCAAGAGATAAAGGTAAAATATAAAACTAGAATAAAATTCCTAGAGCAAAATATGGGGGTTCTCTCTGTAATTCCAGGGCTAGCAAAGAGGTTCTACCAGCACACAAAATCAGTAACTATAAAAGAAAAAAATACATCAAATTTCATAAAATCTTTAAATATTCTGCTCCATGAAGTACATTATTATGCAAATAAGCAGGAAAGGCATTGATGTGGAGAATTTATTTGCAAGGCATATACCTGACAAAGGGATTCTATTCAGACACAAATTAACTTCTTTAACCCAATAACAAAATATTAACCACCTGATGTTTAGAAAAAAATGTTGCCCAAAAGAAAGATATAAAAATTATAGGAAACAGAAGAAAATGTTTCAACATTATTCATTAGAAAAAATCTGTACTGAAAATATGAAATGGCACTGCACACCCACCAGGGTGAATAAGATGAGGACAGATAAAATCAGAACGCTGGTGAGGTGTCTAGTACCTGGAACCAGGGTAACAGGGCATCCCGGGTTTGAAGAAAGCCACTGAACAGTTTCTTACAATATTAAATATACAATGAGTTTCTGATCCTATAATTGTATTCCCAGGTATTTACTCCCAAAAAATGAAAGCATGTTTATTGGAAGACCTATGCAAGAATGTTCAGATCAGCTACATCTGTAACACCCCAAGAAAGAAGAGCCCAAGGAATCATGACAGTATCAAGTAATAAACAACCATGGCATTGAACGGACATGGCGTATACTGCTAAACATTAAGGAAACAGACAGGCTGCTGATAAGATGTATCAGTTATCTCCTGCTACATAACAAATGACCCCAAGATATTTTGCAACATTCGAGTGACTTCTAAGAATAACCACAAAATAAATGGTTGCTTTCATGGCCTAGGGATTTGGAAGCATCTCTCCCTGGTTGCCACACACAAAGCTGCAGGGATATTGTCAACCCAGGCTGCAGTCACTGAAGTTGGATCTAGAGCTGAAGAACATACTTCCAAACTGGCAACGTTGTGGGAGGCCCCAGTTCCTCCCCGGGGGGATGTTGGTGCATGCTCGCCCCAAAGCAGTTGGCTCTCCCCAGAATGAGAACCTCAGAGAGCCAGGCAGAAAGGAGAGGCCTTTGGAGACCTGCTCACAAGACTCATGCAGTGTTGCTACTGTTGAGCACCAGCAGATGGCCAAGTGTGACTCCCACGTGATAGACAGGAATCAGCTGCTATTAGAGGAAGAGAATCCTGTGCAAGGATCTGCTGGCATAGTTTCACCTTGCTGGGCATGGCAATAGCCATGGTGGGATAAGGTGTGAGTAAGACCACACACCCTTCAAACATTCACTGAACACTACGAAAAGGTCCCTGTCTCTCACTACACAATTATATCCTCCAATTCTCAAATAGAAAGGTAACATCAGGAGGAACTGACCTGTACCTGACCTGGAAACAGGCCAGCTTTGTGGAGAGGGGAGTCCAATGACCACTGCAGGCAAGGTGGGTGGTGACAGCCTAAAAGAATGGGTTTAATGCAGGAGGAGCAGGGCCAGACACCGGCATGGATTCCGTTCCTGCCACTGCAGGGTGTCCACGGTTGAGGTGTTGGCAGGCTTACGTGCCAGGCATGGGGAAAGCTGTGGCCTTGGTACCTTTGGTTTCACATGGGGCCAGCTGGGGCAGGGGTGGCCAGACCCAGTTCCTGGGTTGCTACATCTGGCTACAAATGGCTTCATGCCCCTTTTTCCATGTTCCACACCAGTACTATTTTCATATGCTTAGACAGAGAAGAAATGCATGACCCTTTCTTAGTGAAGCTGGTCTCCTCCCTCCTGGCCCCTCTGAGGGTCCTCCCTGGTTGCCAGGCTCCTGTGCTGGTTCTGAGTAGAACATTCCACCGGCATCCTCACAGTCTGTTGTGACTCACAGAGGCCTGGCACCCGGAGGTGGGCCTGCAGGGGGGCTTCGGGTCTAAACATTGCCCTCCTGGTTCATCCAAGGGAAACAGGCAGGAATTGGGTTGGGTTAACGGGGACTTGAGCCAAGTTTCTGGCTTTCCTTGGGAGACAGCTGTAGGTGATGGTATGATTTTTTTTATACTAAGAGGTAAATATGATTTAAGATGTGAAAAAGAGGCAGCCCAGTGATTTTCTGCCTGGGTGGAGAACACTGTGAGATTTACAGCATCTTATTTATCATGGCCACAGAGGTGCAAGGAGGCCTCGGGTTGCCTGCACAGAGCCTTCTGGATCTCAAGAAGTCAGAAGCTCCACGAGGTCCCTCCAGAGATTTAGACTTCTATTCAAGGTGCTCTTATGTCTTACATTCAAAGTGTGATCCAGTCATTAGAGGATTAAGAAAAATAGAGCTCTCTAATTCTGAGTGCATAGAGCCCCAAATCCATTAAAAGTGGCAAGAGGCAGGAAGGAAAACAAGGACAGGGTCCCCAGGAAAGGGTTGCATGGGAACGCTTTCATTTAGGGACATCCCAGAGTGAGCCTAAGAGCTGGAGAATAGGGGAGCCCCCAAGGGCCCGAATGAGCAGAAGGGGGACTCCTCACCACTCCCACGCTCTCGAAGGGTTAGCATCCCTTGTGGAAACCTTGCTGCAGTGACAGGTTTGCCCCCTATCTTTCAGCAGGTAAAACTGAGACCAGGGCAAAAGACAGATAGCTGATGACCAAAGAAAAGGGAATGGTAGATAACACTCCCCACCACCCAACACGAGCAATCACGCAAAGCATGGCTCTCTTCCTGCTTTTGGTCACTTTTGGTCATGTAGGAATAGAAGAAAGGAAACCTAAAATCTATAAATGAATAAGACACCCCCACTCCCCTGAGCACCAGCTCTGTGGGTTTCCTCCCCTCAGGAGGAGTTCTCCACCCCACACCTGTTCTGTTTCTTAAATAAAATTTACCTTTTTCTCTTGCCTTGGCATGCCTTGGGTGTTTAATCCTCAACACCAGGGAAATGAGGACCCGATTCTCATTTTTAAGACCAGTATCGATGTGGATCCTGGGTCACAGCTAAGAACTGAATACAAAGAGTGGATCAGAAAATGTCCAGTAGCTAGATAATTAGTCAAGTGCGGCTTTGGAAAAGCCGATTTCTGTTGCTACGGTGAACACTTGATTAAAAACAGTGGAAGCAGAAAGAATAGTAGCAGATGGACACTAGCCATTAGACACTGGGACAGGATGCTGTCCTGGTCTGACTGCATTGCCCCCTCTTCATGCTTTCTCTGAAAAAAAAAAAAAAAGCAAGCAATTTCCCCAAGGCCACTCTGTCCCTCTCCTGGCTAACACCAACAGGATGTGCTACCTTCCTTGCCAAAACCCCCTGTTTTCTGCAGGGCTATCCCCAGGGCCTCCATGCCCATGAGAAGAACCCAACTTACCCCAAAGTGGGGCTTTTGTGACTTTACACAGGCCAAAGTCTCCAGGACTCAGAAGACAGGATAATTAAAAACAAAGACCACTGTTCCTAAAATTGGATGCTGTTCTGCTGTCAACCAAAAAAGGTTGTACCTGGGTGGGACTCTCTGGAAACTTCCCTCAGACCCTCAACACAACTAGGAAAACTAGGGGCCACGTGGTCACCTTCCTCTCTGAGAGGATCCACTCTCACCCTTGAGATAAACTTTGCTAGACTTTTACTAAGTTTTAAATCTTGTCTAATTTTTTTTCATGCAAGAGCACAAGAATCGATAACAAAAAGCAATGTTCTGTAAAAGAATGATAGGAAATTGTATTACATTTCCTATTATGTTATATTATTATATATTAATAGATATATTATTATATATTAATAGATAGACATCTATGTACATGCACATTCAGATATATCTATGTGTACATTATATTGTTATATTTTGCTTGAAATAAAACACTTAGATTTCCCAATAAAATATCTAACCCAAGGGAGAATTTTATAATCAGAAAAGTTCTGTTTTGAAAATGAGATGCAAAGTTTACTAGAAAATTTGGGGATGCTAGTCTCTGCCAGCAGCATGTGTGAAACCCCCGGAAATCCACTGAATGCAGAGACTGGCCAGGAGTGAATGGAGGAGACACTGCCCAAAGCACCTGAAAACTTCAGCATGTTGATCTCAAGCTGAGACCAAAAGCTAAAGGGCTGGAGGAGGAGTGGGGGGAACAGAAAGCAGAACCAAACTAAGAACAGTCTCCCTTAAGGAAATCAGATTGTTGCCCATAAGAACAAATAAGGAAAAGAATTGGGAAAATAGGTTGTTACTTCTGTCCCCTGGAGAAGGCTCAGTGACTTAAAGGGACAAGAAGCTAGGCAGGCACAAGGGAGCCCAGTGGGGTTCCAATATAAGCTTGGGCTAAATGTCTTCCTGCCCCACTATTCCATGGTGGGTCTGGGCAGAGAGCTGGGGCATCTCTTGAAGATCAAACCCAAGGAAGGATGTCAAGCAGGGTAGGATCACTCAGTATTTAATCTGGATTGGGTTCCTTTCTTTTTACTCAAATTCACTAGTAAAAAATATATCAGCTTTTATTAAAATCCTTTGTAGACATACTACTTAATGCTTTCTCCTTTTATTTTGTGTGGGAGGTGGGGTATAAAGGGCAAAAATTAACATTTCAAAAGTAGGGACAACCCTCCCTTGCCTTTTTGGTGGTTGCTTAGCAACAACTTGTCTTTATCTTGGTCTGAGGTCTACTTTTTGCTCAGTGAAGGACATTCAAAAAGGTGCTAAAAGATAACAAGCCCCACACCCTGAAGGTTTTGCTTGGAATGTGGCCATTCACACCTTGACCTGCATCCCATTGCCACATCTAATCACAATTAGGGAAGGCATCAAGTCGAAAGTCAATGGTATGAAATGTATGTGCTGTTTGCTGCCAAGAACAAATAATCTAACTACCCATGGTAGTTAACAATCAATCACTAGCTTCACTGTCATCACCACCATCATCACCATTAACTTCACCATCATAATCACCACCATTCCATCATCCTCATCACCATCATCCCCATCACCATCATTATCATCACCACCTTAATCTCCAATATCACCATCATCCTCACCACCACCATTCTATTACCATCATCACCATCGTCACTATCACCTTCATGATCCCCAACACCATCATCACCATCACCATCTTCATCTTGTCACCATTTCCTCAGTGAAGGAAGATACCATAGTAGAAAGAACGAACAAGGCTTGTCATCAGAGAAAATGCCCATTTTTTGAGGAACAGCTCTGCTTATCTATAGAGCTGGGGGTGATTTGACTGTTATGACAGTTTAACAGTTTAATGGTTTGACAGTTGGCAAGGGGTGCTTTCTGATTGGTGGGTAAGGATCATGTGAGTCAGCAGGGCTAGTCTGATTGGTGGGTAAGGATCATGTGAGCCAGCAGGGCTCACCATTGGACGGCTCTTCTTGGGGGATGAGGAAGTTAGTCTTTGGAGCTGGGGCGACTCCCAACATTAGTAACAGCTCTTTTTCTCTAAATCACATTCATTTCCAAGGGTAGCTTTTCTGATAATCACCTCCATTCCTTAACCGTTGTCTCAAATGCCACCATTTTTCACAAATCCTGGGCACTTGCTTATTTCCTCTGGCACTCTGTGTGGCTTAGATCATATGTCCCTGTCCTATATTAGATTTGTGACTGAGTTTAATTTGCCTCCTCTCACTGGTGAGCTTTGAAAAGCAGAGTTGACTGCTCACTCATCTTTGCAAATCCTGCATGCACATCTTAAATCCTAAATTCTCTGTTCAAAACAGTAACACCATGTTTTGAATAGTGAATTTAGGATTTAAGGTGGAAAAGTCAGAGTTTGTGTTTTTACCTATGGAGTGGAAAATGGGGATTTTAAACAGCAAGTGTGGTTCATACTGCTTATGAACACAGCTATGCTTCCTTCAGTTTTTGTTTTTTCCTCCCCCACCAATAAATACTTAAAATCTTTAAAAACATTCTCCAATGATGCAAAACCATGCCATCCAACCATATCACTGTGTGGACATGTATTTAACTAAATGCAAATGTACAAGGGCACTGCACTTGAGGCTATTAATACCCACACTCTTCTCTACTTCCTTTTAATTCCTGGTATTAACCTCATCTCCAGCATTGATCAAAAACACCTCACTTCAGCCAGCAGCCACCCAAACCCCATACGCTCATCGTCAGAAGACAAATGGATGACCCCGTCTACAACAGAGCGACAATGAATGCTGATGAGTTGCAAACACACGTAAGTGTATTTTTAACCATATTGAAATTCATAGCTACAAGATACCCAGAGACCACGAATGCAACATTGTGCATAACTTCCTCTGTATAAATGCAAGCCCCATCCCTCTTCCTTCAGGAATCAGCTCCTCTTTCATGCTGCCAGGTTCTACCTCTCCTAGGTCCCCTCAGAGACTCTCCCACCTGTGCTGCTGCCTCTTTCCCACCAGGGGGATGTCAAAGCCGTTCCATGAAGGCTCTTGTTGATGGTAGACCTGATAACTAGGCCAACAGGTAGTTCTAATCATGAACTGATAATGGAATAATATACAGGCTGATGAGCAGCGCAAACCCCATTGTTTGCTTTAATAGAAAGTTCATACTGCTCTTCAGGAGCAGAATGCTACTCTTGGCGATGCCTGAGAAGGTCTCTCCCCAGCTGGTCACGGTCATCCAGATCGGTGTGTGTCTGGGTGTGTGCAGGCCAAGCAGAGCTGGGCTTAGGGTGAGGCCAAGCACAGGGTCAGATTCTGCCCTTTCCTACATTTTTGAGATTTTGTTCTTCCAAGATAATTGTTCATTCAATTTGATTTCTAGGCTACTATATAATGGTATTGTTTATCTAGATGAGTGAGTTTTTGACACACTTTTTTCTTTGGGGCCTGGGCCTGGTTGCTCATCCCCACTGCCCCAGACCCTGCTGTCTTGTCCTGGCCTGAGTGCCAGGTGCAGCACTGAGTGTCCCTCACACCTTGTCTTGGGTCCATTAGTCAGAGAAATGTGTGGGAGACACAGTGGGCAGCAGCTGGACCTGTGGGTCTTCCCTGAGGGGCTGCCAGGGGGAAGCACACCTTGAGCTGTCTGTGCTGAGATGAAGGGGCCGGGCTCCCAGGTCCCTCTCCTGTGTCCCTTCTGACCACACTCATTGTGTCAGGTCAGAATCTCCTCCCTGGGCCTCTGGTTCAGCGTGTAGCCCTGGGTGGCCTCCATGTGCTGACTCCAGGTGGATGGGGGTGGGCGGCAGTCCACCCAGCAGGAAGGAGCAGGAGGTAGGGCATGTCCACACGTGTTCCTGAGGTGACCTAGAGGGAGGCCAGGACTCCTCAGGAAGCCACTGGGGGAGCCCTGCAGCCACAGGGTGGTCAGGAAGGATATGATGATATCTTCTCTAAAGTTCTCTGCTTTGGTTTATGTTTGTATGGACCAGTTTTCAACTGTGATCTATAGTTTTGTGGTGGGCTGACTCCGGCTCATCCTGGAATCTTGCCTGTGAGTGGGAACAGACCAGGGACTGCGCTAACCTAGGCCAGCAGGTCAGGGAGAAACAGCCCCATGAGGATACCCTAGAAAAGGGCCTCTGGAAAGAGGCTGTGATTATCACATGTGTCCTCTCTGGCCCCTCCTGTCCCCAGCTGAGGTTGCCCCCACTTTATCATGTGTCCCTGCAACCGAGCAGTCACAGGAGCAGGGTCCCTTGGAGGTCGGAGGTCGGGGGAGCCAACTCCTACTTAGCATGTTTAGACCCCTCCTCCCCCGTCTCCTTGGCCTGTTCCGGAGTCCCTAGGGAAGGTGACGCTGCAGCTGGCACTTGCTTGATGATGCAGAGGTCACGCAGGTGTGCCTGGACCACATCTCCCATGGGCTTGTGGAGACCCGTGGCCAGCACTCCAGCCCTCTGGCCACCAGGCGCTGCTGTCTCCATTGACCCAAAGGCAATGACCACTGGCTGTGACCTGGACATGGAGGATGGGGCTGCTGTGCTGTGGGGTTCAGAGACAGGCGACTCGGCATCTCTTTATGTCACCTGCAAAACACTGGCTGGAGGAGGGGCTGGGGCCATTTTTTGTTGAGAGCCACAGCGGAAGGGGCCCCAGCAAACTTCCAGCTGCCAGCTGATGATTGGCTCACAGCCGCCCCAGCAAACTTCTAGCTGCCAACTGATTGGCTCCTCTGTGGTGATGATGCTCATTGGGCTGTTTACCCACCCTTTCAGACCACGGAGCTGCTCATTGGGGGACTTATTTTGGCTCCGCCCATGCGACCCAGCCAATCAGCCTCAAGAGCAGGAGGAGTGGGGGAGGTTGAGAGGCTTGTGGGAAGCCGGTGGTGGCAGTTGGGCTCTGAGGGATTTTCCTGAGGAGCTGTGTGGTGTGGTGTGTGTGTTCTAAAAATAAAGTTTGTTTCTTTTGACAAGTGGCTCCTGAATTGTGCCCAGCCAGACTGCGGCAATTTTTAATGTTAAAATTGCCGAGACCCTTCTGTGCAAGTACGAAAGTTGATGTGAAGACCCTCATGTCTGCCCCTGCTGAGGACGTGGGAGAAGAGGGATTGGGCGGGAGAAGGGAGCTGAGATGCCCAGGCAGGTCCTCAAACCCTCCCACGCTCAGGAGTCTCTGTCCCAGCAGCCTTGTCAGATGGCCACGAGCTGGAGGAGGGAGAGCCGGGGAGCGCACTCTCATGAGCGAGTGAAGAAGTCATTAGAACTTCATCTGAGAAATGAGGCAGCTGGTTCTCAAGTCTGCCTCCAGCAAGCGAAGCTCCGTCCTGCCCAGTGCCTGGTGGCAGTGGCCTGGGAGGAAGCCAGAGTGCCATTTTAATTCCCTGTGACTGGGGGAGACACTACATGGGAAGCAGTGTGGGGGTGGCTGTCAGCTGCTCCAATGAGCAACGCCTGGGGTCGGCCATGCCCATCCTTCCCATCTACTCTGTTAAACCCAAGAGGGGCGTAAAATCTGGACCATTTGATGGTCCTAAATTATGTGCTCTCCGTCTGTCATGGAGCGATGGTTTAATGCGATCCCTGCGCTGGGCACGCAGTGAAGCCACCAGGGGCGGAGTCGTCACAGTGCATTGCTCCCCCAGGTGAGCGGCCACTCGGTGGGGTTATGGGTATAACACAGGAATGGTCTGGGCGCTGACGTTAGCAGGGGTGCTGGGGACGGAGGGATGTCTCTGGGCTGGAAAACAGTTATTTGTACTTACACTTAGTGAAGGAAGCTTGGAGCTTTCACAGGGCCATTTCCCAAGTTGACAACGAGATGCTGACACTTCTGGTATGTTCTCCATATGAGCATCCAGCCCATGGTGGCCTAGAGCAACCTCTCCTGCCGCAGGGAGGGGAAGAAGTCCGCCATTCATCTTTGCACACCTTGTCACATCTGTTTCTGGTGGCCTTTCATTTGAACTGTCCACCTTCACATCCTGGAAGACAACTCAATGTGCCTAGCAGGCAATGCTCTGGGTTTTGCACTTTTAGGGTCTTGGGGAAGTTTATCTAAACCTTGTCTATCTTCTCCAACTATCTTAAAGATTTTGTCCAGCCTTCTTGGCATGTAAAATAATAACTTTTCTTGCTGAAAACCTTCCAGTTCAATATTCTGTTATCATCCAAAGGCAGCATCAGGGGTTTCACAAAGGAGCTGAGATTTGAAGTGTGAAATTTCAGTTTCTGGTTTGGTACATCAGTCTCCTAGGTCCCCAAGGACCCTAGCTCTTCTCATCCTTCTACTACACCCACGGTGTATTGGTTGATCCTGTGTATTTTTCTTCTCTCCTCATGGTCACAAGATGGCTGTCAAAGCTCCTCACATCACATTCTCACCTATTTACATTCTGAGGCAGAAAATGAAGACAATTTTTTACTTTATTCCCTTTATTGTGTGTGTGTGTGTGTGTGTAAAAGCTTTATAGAAACCTCCATCAGTGTCTTCTTCAGTTACATTGGGTCACATGTCATTGACATCTATATTCAACAACTATTATGGAATGTGTGATGTGTCACCAAGGAGAAGAGGCCTGTGGCAGGCCCTGGGAAAGACCTTTTAATCCTGGAGAGATCACCAATTAAACTGCATCAGTCAACATCTCTGCTGTGAATTTACTCCAGCCACTTCCTTCTGGAAGCATCTGAGGTTCTGACAGGGTGGGGGAAGGGATTGGGAGCAGTAAAACAACAAGGGGTGGGGGGTGCAAGAAGAGTCCCTGGCAAGGCCCTTCACCTGATGGATGGGAGGACAAGGAGGTGCAGAATTGCTGCCCAAGACTGTCCCCCATCCAGCACACAGGCCTGCTGTGCTCGGCAGGTACAAAAATGGTCTTGAAAACATTCACTTGAACTTATCAGGAGCAATCACACAATTAGAGAATCCAGATTGATATCTGATAAAGAGAGGTGGCAGGAAACAGGGGGTGGCATCCTGGGTCAGCACCAGGGGATGTTCAGTGGGGTCTGGGCTCCGGGGGACCCACACCTGCTCCTCAGCTCTTGATCTCCTGGTCCTGAAACTCAGACTGGCCTGGCTCCCTGTGCAGCTCTGGGCTGGATGAACCCTCCATGAACAGGAAGGAGGAGGCAGGAGGGGTGTTTGGAGCAGGACCTGGGGAGCCCAGCCAGGATCCTGGCTCTCCACTGCTGGGGGAACTCTCAGTCTCTGGGCCAGGGAGGAAAGTGACACTGCTCACAAAATCGACATCAGTGACATTTGTGCCATGCCCTGTGACATTTCTTGACCTCAGCATTCATCCCCATGACCCTGTGGGGTGGGCCTTCCTGGTCCCCATTTTAGAGATGAGGAGGCGGAGGGGTGGGGAAGTTGATCCACGTCCCTGAGGAGGACTCAGGGCCCCGCAGTGTGGCCCTTGGCCCCCGGGTGCTGCCCAGAACCTGTGTCAGGGACAGAATCAACATGGGTTTCAGGCTCTGAGCTCAGACATGTAGGTGAGGCCCCTGAAGGTTAGGGGATCCCAGTGTCCCCATCATTTCTGCTCTGGAGGGTGAAGGGCATCAGAATCTGGTGCAGGGTGTCCTGGCCAGAGGGCACCCACTATGCAGAGAGCAGGAGCAGTGTCCATCTCATGGTTGTGATGACCAGTGGTCCCGGCATAGCCTGGGGCTGGTCACATCTCTCTTCACATTATCAGCCCATCAGTTCATGTGTCCTGATGTCCAATTCACGACAGTTAAGAGGGTCATGTTGTAAGTTTGTTAACTAAATATGTGGTGAGCAGAGCCAAGTGAGCAGGAGCAGAGGGCCAGAACATTACAATGGCGTAAAGCAAAATAAACACAGGGACAAACATAAAACCAAGTCCCCACTTGTGTCCACCCAGAGGATAATGAAGGTTCTTTACTATCAAGTCACTGAGGGAGTTGGTTTTTAGCCTCCATCAATCTTATTTAAATTATTGTAGCTACAAAACGGTAAAAATCACGTTTCTTTTCAAAATTTAATAGTTCAAACTTTAATAAATACACTTTGGGTCCCCTTGGTCCTGAAGCACTTGGCTGACTGGCCAGCCCCAGGGACTTCTTTGGCCAGGACGTGGGCCAGGTTGCAAGCAGAGGGGCTCGGCTTCCTCCTGGTCAGCTGGTGCTTGTTGTCCTCTGAGGTGCTTGGAGCTGGTGTCCCTTCCAGAAGGACTGGCTCTCTTTTCTTAGAGCCTGACCTCCACAACAGCAAGGGCACTGCACCCTCCAGGAGCACCTGCCTGTGTGGGGGAATGCGCATGTGCACGCCTGAGGCTCACCCCTGCCCACGCAGCATGCCCATCTCATTTCCTGCCTGGGAGGCTGAAATCTCAGGATCTGATGTTTGAATCCCCATTTCACAGCTGCCTGGCAAAGGCCAGCACAACTGCAGAGTCACACAGGCACCGTGACATAGTCCCCCCGGCTGGAAAACCTCAGCCGCCCCTGCAGGCTGCTCCTCAGAGGTGCAGCTGAGCCTCTGTGCCTGGGGCTCTCCGGTGGCCTTCTCCCAACATTGCCGCCCAAAGTACAGCTGCAGCCAGTGCACACTCGTGTTTCCCATCAGGTCCGATACCTGCTCCCCATTCTGCTCTGGAGACCCAGTTTCCCTGGGCTGAAAATGAACATTAATAAGTGTTGGAACTGCAAAACTTCCTCTCCTCAAAACGAAATTGTTCTCCTGGTTAATGGGAAGGACTGAGAAAGTATTGAGAAGGAAATGAAGTTCCTCACCTGGGATTCCGAGGACTTTGGAGCAACCAAAGTCCTCTGGTGTCACATGGCCACGTGGAGTCCTCACATTTGGGCTGGTATCACGTACAGTGAACGGAACTGACATTTTTTTTTTTTTTTATTACACCAAGGACATATGAGTGTTTTAGGCCAAAACAGTAAGTTTGAGGGGCTGTTGCTGCAACCCCCATGAAATAGTGAACTGGAGGTCTAGTAGCCACCAACCTGTGCCACAGGCTCACACTGTGGGGTCCTCTGTCCCTTTAGCAACGAATTTTAAGTCAAGAAATCCGTATGTCCTCAATCACAGCCTCCAACATCTCAACTGTCTCCTAAACAAGAGTCAGTACCGCAGCAGGCAGCAGAGCCTCCAGGAGGTGTTCCAGGTGACACTGAGCAACGGTGACAAACCAAGGCCTGTGAGCCAGACCTGCCACCACTGGGGATTCTGGGATCTTCTTCAGACTGGCTTGGAGAATTCTCCAGAAGACTGTCCACACCAGGAGCCCAGACTTCCCTCCTGTGGCTTCCTGGGGATTATCCTGGAGGTAGCTTTCAGGTCTCTCCTGTGGGTCCTAGAACGTTCTAGAAGCCTGCGTCCCCACACTGTCTCTTCCTCTTTCCTCCACGTGGCATTTACTGATCATTAGCATTTAAGCAACACTAATGACTTTTACTATAGCCATCATAATACCACATTACAATATAGAATGTTTACATTAATTCGAATTATCCCCCAACACAACCACTTTCCTTAAATATGTGTATTTTAAGAGAAAAATGACATCAACGCTGCAAATTACCCACCATTATCACTTTCTGTAAGAGGACAAGTATGACATAAAAGCAGCTTTGGCATAAAAGTGTTGTATTTTGATTATTTTAAATTTTACATTTATTTTCTGATTGACAAATAATAATAGTACCTATTCATGGGGTCAGAGTGACAATTTGACATGTGTATATTCTGTGCAACAATGGACTCAGGACCTTTAGGTCATCTGTCACCAATTTATCCTGGGCTTGTGATGAGAACTTTGGAAATCCCACCCTCCCGATGCTCTGACGGGTAGCGTAGGGTGCTGCTAACTGTAAGCACCATGGTGTCCCAGTGCAAGCTGTGTCTCTGTGCTGTGAACACCTGTCTCCTGTCTTTCCCTGACCCACAACCTTCCCAGCCTGTAGTAACCACTGTTCTGCCCTGGGCTTCTATGACTCAGTTTTCTCAGAGTCCAAGTAGGATTAAAAGCAAGCAGTATTTGCCTCTGCGTCTGGTTTATTTCATGGAGCCTTATGATCCAAATTGCTGCAGATGATAGGATTCTACTCTCCTTTATTGGTAACTAGTATTCTGTTTGTGTATCTGTATCACGTTTCCCTTCCATTCACCTGTCAGTGGACATTTAGGGGATTCCATTTGTTGGCTGTCCTGAATAGTGTCGCAGTAAACATGGGGGTAGGAACGTCTGTTTGATGTACTGACAGCACATCCTTTGTATGGATGCCGTGTAGTAGGATTGCTGGATCATGTGACAGTTATGTTTAAAATTTTTGAACATAGATTTTACTGTCTGCTTGAGGCTTCAGAGAAGAAATACCTGTTCTGAGGCTAAAATACCTCTGACTGCTTCCTCTCAGTATAAGGGAGGTGAGTGTCAGGAGGAGCACACTGAGACTCGCCCATTGTGCATCTGAAAATAGCCACTTCATGGCTGCTCTCCTGCTGTTACCAGCTTCAGTTCAAGCACACAGAGAACCATTTGCCTTACCGCAAGCAGCCCCAGGAGCAGCATTCCTTGCTTTATTTCTGACATCACTGGATGCCCACGGGGTGAGCAGCATCAGCCCCAAGAAGTTGGTCATGATTAATCAAAATGATCATAGGATCTCATCCCCCTGGGTAAGTGATCAGGGTAGGGATGGAGCACAGATCTCAGCTCTGGCCACTGAGAAACATGGAGAGGCCCTCTGGGAGTTGTTGCAAGCTTTTTATTCCAGAATAAAAGCAAAGGCAATGGGAGGAAAACTGTGCTTTCTTCACTTCTACCCTCTTTAAGTCTGCACGGTAAGGAGGTAATGCCTGGAATCCTGGCAGCCATCATGGTACTCTGAGTAAACACTGTTTCTGAGTAAGCACTGTGCTGAGGTTGGAGGGCTGGAAGGGTGGAGACAGCCTGAGACTTTGGTGACACCTCTGACTTTCTAAAACAATATGGAACTCACCTCCAACCTCTTATTAAACAAATACCGAGGATTTCTACGGCTGCAGGACTTGCTTAGGAAATGTCTGCTATTCCATTCCATTCATTCCCTTAGACATTCATTCATTCATTCATAAAATACCTACTGATCACCTACTCTGCCTAAATCTCCACTTGGTTTGGGGATACAACAGCTACAAGCCAGACATGATCTTTGCTATGGTCTGTAGAGGCTGTCATTGTACCTTCCTGCCCCTGCTGCTGATGTGGATGGTCCCTTTCCCCTGTGGAGAAGAAAGAAAGTGACAACTACTCACTGTGCAAAGGCTTGTCTTATTAGATTTAAACAGCTCCAGCTAAGAGGGGGCTCGGACAAGGATGGCACAGAATATAAGAAGTTTGAAAAGGAAAGGACAGGGCAGGACAGAAGCGGCAGCTGTGACCCTCGTCTCCTGACAGCTCCATTATAGCCTCGCTCCTTTTCCAGATGGGGCTTCAGAGGCAGGAGTCCCTCCAAGGCTGGAACGTCCACCAGTGGGTGAAAAAGGACTCGGCAGTGAGCTACCCATCAGGACCCGTGGATGGAGGCAACCAAACCTGCAGGCAGGTGATCACCCAGGACTCTCTCTGTGTGTCCAGAGTCTGTTTCTACCATCAGGAGCAGTGTGGCCCGGAGGAGCAACCATTTAAGAAGCTCTGCCTCTGTGTTTTCATGATTGTTTGTAGGACCGGCTGACCTTTTCTCTAGGCTTTGTTTCCTCTTGGGGAAGAAAGGAGGTTATTGGCTGGGGCACTTCTCTGGGCTGTGCGAACGCAGAAAATTGAGACTAAACAAGAAGGGACGTGGACACAATTCCCAGACAGGGCTGCTGGTTTGTTTTTACAGTTTTGTGGTTTCCCATAACTGCCTGCTGCAGCCAATACCTGTATTTATACTCATATTGAACGGGCAGGACGGAGCCTCAGGAGCCGGCAATTTCTCTGCTGTAAATGGAGGACAGCACCCGACATCTCAGACTTGTAAAGGTGTCTGCATTGGTGGATCAACAATACAAAGAATTTGGGGGGAAATGTATCAGAAATGAGACCCATCCTAAATGAGAACTGCTGGGGATGGGAGGCTCCTATCATTTATCAGGTTAGTTAGAGACGGAAATGAGGCTGCAGGGTTTGTTCTGCTCCTGCAATGTGGCTGGTGAAATGAGAAGGGACGTCAGGGGAGTGCTGGGCTGGCTGTCTCTCATTTCTTCCATCTTCTGATATTGCCGGGAGGATTTGACCAGCACAGGGCTAGAAATAAACATTGCACTCATTTTTAACATGGGAAACAAAAGCGAAGTTATGAGTCAGAGGTATTTTAGCCTCAGAACAATAACGCGATGGATCCAGTCAAATGCAGCTGACTCCAACAGCAAGACATAAGTTTTATCTGCATAAATCATAGCCACCCTACAAATGGACCCTATGGTGTGCTGAGCTAGAGGCAGACAACTTGTAGACCCGATGCCCTGGCCCCTGGGTTTGTGTATTGAAACTCTCCTGGGCTTCTTTTTGGTCATTGGTGAACTGACATGGAATACAGATACTGTGAGATATTTCCAGAGTCCCCCAGTTAATCTACAAGGAGGCTAAAATTTCACTTATGTGCTAAGATTGGAATGCCCACCAGCCACTGACTGGACCCACATGTGTGCCTTGGGGCAAATTTGGAGGCAATTTGCTGAACATTAAAAGTACAATCGATAATGTTTCCACATGCACAATAGCACTTAGAGGAGCATCTGGGACTGAGCCACCTCACATCTGTCCAACCACAATTATGCAGATGTGATGGGCTCGATGGGCCTGTGGACATGGCCACATGTCATCCTGGGTGGAAATTAAGTCAGAATTTTGCCCCAGAGAGATTTCTGCAGAGATAATGGGCTCAGATAACAGAGTCTGGTTCTAGATGGCACACAGAATGGAAATGAGAACATGTAAAGTTAAAAAAAAATGGTTTTCAGTTCACAAAGACCCCACCTGCCCCCCTGGAGAGCCCATTCCCTCATCCAGGGCCAAGATTCTGCACTTCCTGTGGAACTTGAGGCACTTCTCAATTTGCCTGTGAGCCAGGGAGTTTGAGTTTCTGTAGAAGGGATTTCCCCCCCAGGGGCAACTTGAGAGCATCAGAAGGTGAAGTCAGGCATATTATTCTGGGAAGTATGATAGATCTTCTTGTGGTTCTGTAATGCTAAAAATAAAGGTAAAACTCTGTAGCGTGTGTTCTTTTGATTTCCGACTTCATTGTAGACCAGAGTTTTCCTTCTGCAACCACTTACCAAGTGATTACCTAAGGAGGCTGCAGGTGGAAGACCCCGTTAGCCTCCCAAGCCAGAGATGTTATGACATGTCACTAAGGGAGGGAACTCGAAGATCTCGGCTACCTCAGTGTCCAGCTTCCCGATCTTCTCAGTCCCTAAGACTCAGGTTCACTATGGCAGACTCTCCATGGAGCCCACACTGATGCTTCCAGAAGCCCAAGGAAAGAAACCAATGTTGCTGGGAGGCCAAGAATGCAGAGTTGCCACTGAGGATTTGGGAAGTGTCCCGAAGTGCCACCCACTGGGGACAGGTGGGTGGCAGCCTGCTACAGGTAGACCGTGGCACCCAGAGGCAGCTCTCCATTTTATTCTAATAATGTGAGCTTATTATAAATGCAGTATTCAATGAAAGAAAGCAATCATGGCCTATGCTTCATGGTTTTCCCTTAAGTAAATATACTTAAAAGGAAACTTTCTTTCACTACCAGAAAAAGCAAACTTAGTATCTCACCCACAGAAGCAACCCATCTCAGAAAGTTATTAAATCTCTCCCTTAGATAATACTAAACCCTATTCAGATCTGGTTGCCTGCCAAAGGCCTCAGCCTGTGACCTGCTTTCCCTTTGCTGAATTGAAGATTTTCTAGTGGAAGAGAGGCATTACAGAGGTAGCACTGGAATCAAAAGACTTTCTCCTTGGAGTCACAGGAGTCATTGAAAGGGAGCTACTAGTGAAATTGCCTAATGAAACACTTTTTAAAAAGTCATGAACTGTGATAGCAACTGGAACTGCTTACACACTCCACAGCACTGCGAGGCCAGCATTTTATGGAACAGAGTGGATGTGGCTAGTCGAGACCCTCAGTAATTAGTTCCTGAGCAATGAGGTGACTTGGGACAAGGTTCTGTCTGATAACTCATTCTTCTCTAATAAAGTCCCTTCCTTGTCAGACCTCAAATCAGGCTTCTTCAAGTGTCGGAGAATTGCTTTCAATCTCCAGATAATTGTACTGTATAACATATCCTAAGACTCATTGCAAAAAAGAAAAAAAAAGTCTTTCCAAAGCAGTTAGATTGAATCTTGTGGGTTGAACTTACTGACTTTTTCTAATGAATGTGATACAGAAGAAGTAATAGAACATCACTTCTGACATGGATTCAAAAATACTGTGGTTTCTGTTTTGAGGGCTCATTCCTTCAGTTGCTCACTCTGAGGAAATCCGGATGCTGGATTGTGAGCTGCACCGTGGAGAGAGCAAGAGTCTCTGAGCCCAAGGAGGTTTCCAGGCCATAGGCGATGGGGAACTGAGGTCCTCGGGGCAACAGCCTGTGGTAAAGGAGCCCACTGTAATACTGAGTGATTTTGGTGACCCTTCAGGTGAAATTTGACCCACAGTCAGTAGCATGGCTTTGCCTCCAGAGCCCTGAAGTCAGAAGAGCTCAAGAAAGGAGTCTGTGTTTGATCACCGACCCAAGAAGCGGAATGCGACGAGCTGTGTCAAGTTGCTAAGGCAAACAGGAAGGGCAGTCACCCAAACATGGAACCCATGGCCTCTGATCACATAATGCAGGTCACTCACCTTTGACCTCACCTGCAGAGTTGCTTTTTTCATGTTTAATTTACATCTTCTTTTTTTCCCCTAAGATGAGATGCCATTGTGGCTCAGTGGTAGAGGGCTTGCCTCAAATGTGTGAGGCACTGGGTTCAATTCTCAACACCACATATAAATAAATAAATAAAGGTCCATCAACACTAAAAAAATATTAAGAAACAAAACAAATAAACAAACAAACAGAAACAGGGACTTCCGGCATGTAGCTCTCTTGCAGTCTATACAGCCGTCTTACTGACCGCAGTCAGTGTCCTCAGAGATACCTTGTGTCTCTTTATGTGACTGCGTTAACTTGGCAATTTATAGCCAAAAATAATGTGCTTTTAAATTACTTTTATTTCTTATAAGATGCAAAGTCAATACTGTTGGTTGGAACCCCATTCCTTTTCTCTCATTACCCCATTTCTCTCTTTCCTTTCCTATTTATCTTTCCCTGTGGTTGGATCCTGAAAGTAATCACAGGATATTGTGGGAAATTGAATTCTAAAGCATTTTTAAAAATAGCACTTTTCTAAGTTTCCCTTGATAAAATGGCAGTGCTTTTAACTCCTTGTTGATGGATTCAGAAGTTTTCTCTTAGGACTACTCTTTGATGTGTTCTAGAAAGAGTTGGTCATGGCAGGAGCCTGAAGATGAGGCTCAGTAGTGGAGCACTTGCCTTACATTTGTGAGGCCCTGAGAGCTATACCTAGCACTGAAAAACAAAAACAGTGTCAATAATAGAATAAAGAACTTTAATAATTTTCAGCTTATGTAGCAGAGTTAAAAAGAAGTAACAACTTTTACAAATAAAAATGGAATCTACACATAAATGTGTATACACAAACACATGAATGATCTTTAGTATGGAAATTGCATTTACCTCAAACATTAAGTATTACCCAGTAGATGTATGCAATTAACTCTGCTATTTCCAAGACAGGCATTGCATGACCCATGCTTCCACAAGAGTCCGCATAAATTAGTAGTGAATTAAGAACTAAAAAATAAAAAAAATAAAATGAACGTTAAATCAGGAAGGATGATGACAATGACAAGAATTTTCATGGAGATGTCTAGACAGTGACCATTCACAGCTTCCTGGGACCCAGCAGCAGATTCATCACCTGAACCCCTACCTCCCCCTGCCCTCAGGATGGATCACAGGGACGCATGCTTCTCCCCATAGGACTCTTTGGGACAACCACAAGATTCCATTATTGTTCATTTGCCCCCTGTCTGTGCATGCCGTCACTCCCTGGTGATGGGAGCAAGAGAAGGGCTGTTTTCCCTGCACACATTCATTGGATGCAAACCTGAGAAATGTGGTAGATGAGCTTGTGAGAGTTTCCTTGGAGATGACACGTATGTGGTTCCTGACCTCTCTCCTCCAAGGATGGCTCTGCTTATTCTCCCCTATATCCTGACAACAATTTAAAAGGCAATGCTCATAATGAGTAGTTTACTGAGTAGTTACCATGTGCCAGGAATTCCTCTAAGAGCTTTGTATTTACACATTCCATTTTAACACAGAAACAGCCCTGCAAAGCAGTAATTCTGTTTCCCCCCAGATACTGACGAAGAAGCAGGGAAAATCTTCATGACTCCTCATGCCACGTGGCCAACAGGCCACAGAGGGACTCCTGAGCCCTATTCACATATTTCCAGACAAACAAATATAGCCCTTTCTTTCTTCTTGGAAGAAAACCTGACCTTGTACTTGGGCTTGGATGCTAGAGCAGACTGCTAGGCCAATACCTGTCTATCACTCATTGATGTAAGATTTTGCCCCTTAGTTTATCACCTGTAAATGAAGAATCATTGAGATCAACTGTGAATACCTGTCACATAGTAAGGACTACATAATTGTCACCATCACCATCACCACTACCACCACTAGTATCATCATGATCATCACTATCACCATCATCATCACCACCTCCATCATAACCACCATCATCATTATCATCACTATCACCACCATCATGATCATCACCACCACCACCATCATTACCATCATCATGTTTATTTTTCTCCTTATCAGAGTTACTACACTAGATTGTTCAAGTGATACTGGATACTGTCTTAGTTCATGCTGCCATGACAAATCACTGTAGACTTGGTGGCTGAAATGATGAACACTTCTTTTCTTACAGTTCTGGAAGCTGGAAATACGAGGCCAGGCTGCCATCATGGTTCAGTCGTGGTGAGGGCTCTTTTCTAGGTGGCAAGCTTCTTCTTGCTGTGTCCTCCCATGGAGGAAAGAGGGTGAGCAGGCTCTCCGCCTCTCCTTATGAAGGCTCTATGCTTATCAGGAAGGTCTATCTGTTCACCTCCCACGTCCCCACTCCAAACCATCACAGTGGGGCCAGGACTCTAACAGATGATGGGGAGGACACAGCATTCAGCACTCTGCAGCCTCCTTCCTAGAGAAGAGCCTCCTACTTCCCTTATTCAACATTTCCATCACCACCCAGACTTCCTAACAGCCTTCTTGCTTTGCTTATATACATTTTTTTTTCTTGTTAGATTTTCTGTGTCCCTCCTGTCAAGCACAAGCTCTGGAAGGCAGGGGTTTTCATCTGTATCTGCACGTCTGGAACAAGGCCCCACACAGAGCAGGTTCTCCATCAACCTCTGGAGGGTGGGTTTGACACAATGCTGGGAGCTCACTCATGTCACTCATAGTCAGGCTTAGATGTGGCCCCTCACTGGACTTTGCCCAAGTGTCACTCCTTGCATGCAGTGAGCTCTGGGGCAGCCACTGGGTCCTGCTGAGAAATACTTTCTTCCTCTTGGCAGCAGATCCCTGGTACCATCAGCCTTCATTTTGCTACATCCAGTAACCCGCAAATGACCATTTTACTACCAGCTATTAATTTTGCTGCCCACTTTACAGACCTGTTAGAGGAAAATGCCTTGAGCAGCAAGATTTCCAACCCTGGGGCTCCAGGACCACAGTTAATTCAAGTGACAGGTTCACAGCCTGCTGTCTGGGTGACCTTACACTGATTTCTAGGAAGCAAGATGGTGGCTATAAGACCTTATGGAAATAACACTGGGTACTCTGAAGCCAAGGAAGGGGACTTCCCAGGTGGGAGGAGGCTTAGCACTTCTGGGCTTGATGGTGTGAAGAGTGTTGTGAAATGGAAACTTTGCCTCATGCCCACTGGGAAGGAGCACTCAAGAGGGGGTTTGAGGATCACATGATCTTGAACTTGAGGAGTGAGGAAGGTGGGACCAGCTCCTGCTCTTCCAGCCCCCACCCCCCAGCTCCAACTGTCTCCTCTGTACAGTCAGCCTCTCCCATTTGGCCTGCTATGTGGAGCAGGGCCAAGTACACAGCCCGTGCCTTCAGTCTCAGGGACTAGGCAGAGCTGGGAAGTAAGGAGTTGTAGGGCATCTACTACTCATGGTGCTGCATCCTCACAGCCCTGAGAACGGTTGCAAATCCAATTAACTAGCAGTAATTCCAACCATTATTCATGCACAATTCCTAGTCAATTAATATGATGTGGGGTCAATACAAATTTTGCCAAGTGTAAGAGGAAAAGATTTGATTGAGCCAAGAAATGAAAATTGTGGCTGTTTAAACTAATTTAAGATAATCAACCCTTGGGAAAATTTGATTTGTTGGCATATAAATAATATTTAAATGATCATAACATAAAACCAGAAGGCAATAATGGTGTATGGTGTTCCTGCCTGCTCTAGTCAATAGCATCACCAGGTCTCAGAAACATCTGTCCAGCATTAGTGTGAGTTGAGGCCAGGGTTCTGCGAGTCCCCAGCATGGGCATCTTAACACGTGGGCTGCAAATCCAACTTCAGTCTCTTTCAATTGTCTTGTTTTTGACTCCATGGGTTCAGATATTAAACTCTGCTCTCTGGGGGATGCAGTTTAGGTGTCTTTAAGATCACGAGGCATGCAGTTCATGAGCTGGAAGCCATATGTGATTCTTCTCATGGGGGAATCTGACATTGGATGCTCGGTACTTGATGTTCGTAATTGAGAGAAACTGCACTCTTTGTAAAAATATGGGGGTCTAAAAACAATCAAATATATGAAACAACGTTTCAATCAAATATATGAAAAAATGCTCATCATCTCTAGCAATCAGAGAAATGCAAATCAAAACCACTCTAAGATATCACCTCCCTCTTGTCAGAATGGTAGCTCTTATGAAGACAAACAACAACAAATGTTGGTGAGGATGTGGGGGAAAAGGTACACTCATACATTGTCGGTGGGACTGCAAATTGGTGCAGCCAATTTGGAAAGCAGTATGGAAATTCCTTGGAAGTCTGGGAATGGAACCACCATTTGACCTAGCTATCTCTCTCCTTAGTCTATACACAAAAGACTTAAAAACAGCATACTACACGAGACACAGCCACATCAATGTTTATAGCAGCACAATTCACAATAGCTAAACTGTGGAGCCAACCTAGATGTCCTTCAGTGGATGAATGAATAAAAAAAAACGTAGCATTTATACACAATGGAATATTATTCAGCATTTAAAAAAATCATGACATTTGCAGGTAAATGGATGGTGTTGGAGAAGATTATGCTAAGTGAAGTTAGCCAATCCCAAAAAACAAATGCCAAATATTTTCTCTGATATAAGTGGGGTGACTCATAGTGGGGTAGGGAGGGAGAGCATGGGAGGATTAGATTAATTCTAGATAGGGAAGAGGGGTGGGAGGGAAAGGGGTTGCAAGGATGGTGAAGTGTGATGTCATCATTATAAAAAGTACATGTATGAAGACTTGAATTTGGTGTCAACATACCTTATATACAAACGGAGATATGACAAATTATGGTATATATGTGTATTAAGAATTGTAATGCAAAAAAGTACATGTATAATGTCATAAATTGGTGTGAACATACTTTATATACAGAGATAGAAAAAATTGTGCTCTATATGTGTAATAAGGTTTGTATTCTACTGTTGTTGTGTATGTAAAAACTAATAAAATGCATTCCACTGTTGCATTCCACTGTTGTTGTGTATGTAAAAACTAATAAAATCAAGATAAAGAAAGAAAAAATATCACCTGCCTGTTGAAAAAAATGGCCCTGTCTTGGAAAGTGTCTTTTTGGACATAAACAGAACAATTTCATAAGCCTGTTCTCAATTGCCCATTTTGTCATCAGTAGAGTCTGACAACTAGTTGACAACTTATCACTTGTCTTGTTATTATAAAACCAGAGAAGTCCCCACTCCAACTGTATGGACCTTCAGCTTTTAGGAAATGAGCCCTGGTTACTTTTCAAGTGTTATTCTGGTGGGAGGAGGAGGCAGGGGCTTCTCTCTGCTCATTACCAAAATACGAAGGCCTGGGGATACAGCTCAATGTTTAAGAGCCCCTGGTCCCACCCCCAATGCCACAATCAAACAAAAAAAAATATATTGACCTGAGTGTTTTCTCTGCCTTGTCTTTGGGATCCACTCAGTGGTCCTTGGTTTTCTCGTTTTCCAGACAAGGGCACTGAGGCTGGGAAAGGGCAAGGAAGTTCCCTGGTGTGAGGGCAAGTGAGTGGTAAGGTCAGGATTTATACCCAAACTTTCTAAATCTAGGCTGGAGATCTTGAGCTTGAGGTTATCTAATGACTGGCTGTCATGTAGACTTAAGATGTGACCTCTTCCCTTTCCACCCAAGCACAGAGGATCAGAGAGTAGAAGATTAAAGACAATTAGTCAGCTTTTTTCCTAGTGTATAAAGGATCCAAGCAATAAAATCATTATTAACATTATTACACGTATGATTTTTTCTTGTTTTTCCAACCTTACAAAGATGTTCATTTGGTTCTTCAAACACAGTAAGAGATTAGTATCTAGATGTTTGGTTAGGTTTTCATTGTTGTAGCCAAGTTACCAGAGAAGACCAATGAAAAGAGAAAAAGTTTATCTTGGCTCATGGTTTCAGAGTTTCAATCCATGGTCAGCTGGCTCCATAGTTCTGGGCCCAGAGTGAGGCAGGATACCATGGCGGCAGGGCAGGATACCATGGTGGCAGGGCATGGTGGGGGAATGCAGCTCAGGTTGTGGCCACTAGGAGGCAGACAAAGCTCTGCTCACCAGAGACAAAACATAAACCCAAAGGCATGTCCCCAGTGACCGGCCTCCTCCAGCCACGCTCTACCTGCCCACAGGTACCACTCAGTAAATCCGTATCCATGGATTTGGTTGGAGCTTTTATAATGCACTCATTTCACCTCTGAACAGTCTTGCACAAGAGCTTTAGGGAGAGGCCTCATATCCAAACTGTGACACTGGGTGACCTCATGGAGAACAATAGAACCTAAGTTTCCTCCAGAAGAAGGGTCAATAGTGTAGTTATTACGCCTTGCTGGGGCCTGTGGGGCAGAAGCTCTGCATTCTAACATCCTGCGTGCATGGGAAGAATATCTCGGCCTTATACATACTTATATCAAACAGCAGAGTAAATATCACACCCCCCTTCCCAGTTAACTTAACATGCCGTCAGGTAAATGACCCATAAAGAAAAAGAAATGATATTTTTTTTCCTACCATGAAAGCTTTTATATTTGCAAACATTTTGATACCTAATAGAGCAGGTCGTAAAGCAAGTTTGGTGCATTTTCTTGACAGAGGTTTTACAAGGTTTTAAAAGGACTTTGGGTGGTGTGCGGTGTTCAACGTTTTACTCTATTACGTTCTGATGCCTGTTTATTGGGTGAGTTACTCTACGTATCAGGGAATTTTCATAAATATTTGGTGTATTGGGGTGAAAACAAACCACTAATAGATCTCCCATCCCATAACTGGGGTGTGACGACAATTATTCTTTTAACGATGCCTGACATTTTTAAGAATGGGGCTTTGAGTCACACTCCAAGGCACAGTGCCTGGTACTCTGGCTGGAAGCCGTGTGAGCTGCAGTCCAAACTCACCTTCCATCAGGGGTCAGTGCAGAGGGGTCCAGTGGCAGGGGAGGGATTCTGACCCTCAGCCTCCCAGGGTTGCAACCCCTTCCTCTTCTGTCTTCATTGTCCTGGGACTGAAGAGCCTCCGCTGGGTCCTGCATGGTCATGGGGAGTGGAGAGGGCTGAGGGACGTGTGCATGGGCATGGCTGGAAGTACTGCTCACGGTCTGCACATCCCAGGGGGCAAACCCCGTGACCTGCCTCTGTCAACTGTGTTGGACACTGTGCATCAGGGAGGATGGGCACTGGGCTGGACCACCACAGGTCAGCTCATCTTGTCACGTCCAGCCACACGTTGGGAGAGTGCCCTGTGTTGAGAACTGACGCCCAGAGCACTTTCAGTTGCAAACGGGGCCACGTGTTTCTCCTGTTCACGTTGGAAACCTACGGCCTACATTCACCTCTGCCCAGGGCCGTGTTCCTCCAAAATGGCTGTTCCAAGAACAAGGAAGATCGAAGCATTTCATGGTTTTCTAAAAGAAGTTCTGCCTCTGTGTGTAGGCAGAATGCTTCTTTCCCCCCTCTATGGTTAGAGGGGGGGCAAAATGGGGTGGGGAGTCCATGCATTGTTCATGGGGGGCACACATAGGTTGTAACATTGCTCATGCTGAGGCCCATCTGAGAATTCAACCCAATGTTTTCTCAAAGCACAGAAGTTAATTCGTTGTTAATTGGTTTTAGAGAAGGTTCACCTAGAGCATTGGTTCAGAGCAAACTTTGCTACCAAGTTGTTGGACCACTAATTTACACTCATAGCTGGGTTTGGGAGGGCTTGATTGCTGAGTGGGCAGCTGTTGGGTAGGACAGGAGGCTTCCAGAAAGTGTGACCTGCCTCTGCAGGTGGCATTATCTGGGTTGGAGCAGGATTTTCCATGGATGTAGTCCAACCGACAGCACCAGACCTCCCTCCTCCCCAGCTGGCCTTCAGCTGAGGCGTGGCATGGACATCCTTCTTTCCTGTCCTTCCTGTGTCTCTTTGAGCATTTCTCTTGTCTGTACTATAAAAATGTCAGACACTGAGCTAAGCACCAAGAAGACCAAAACAAATTATATGTGGTCTTGACCTCATGGGCAACATCAGCTAGGTTTCTCTTTTAAGGAAAGATGTTAAATATTTGACTTAAGACAAAAAGTGGGGGGCTGTTGGCTGATGCAGCTAAGCCATTTGGGAGTGTGGTGGTTAGAAATGCAGGTACAGTTGGATCCAGGGGCTTTTCCTTTCATGGTTTTGGTGTGTCCCTCCTATTCACTCCCTGGGGTCACCTCTGTTCCCACACAGGGACCTCCTCAGTGACATCACTCTGTCATGCACCTTGGGAAACACTGGGTTCACATTTTGCTTGTTGGTTTTGTTTTTTGTTTTGCCAGAGTTTCCACCAAGAGCTGGGAGTCATCTGATTGTGACCTGGTTGATGTGCCAGGCTCTGCGCAGACCTGCTGGGTGTGGCAGCGGCTCTCTGTCCTCGGACTCCCGTGCTCACCCACAGACCACACTGCATAGGGCCACAGCACAGCAGCACAGCCCTCCCCGGCTCAGTGCACCCTTCTGTTAACTGCACAGGAAACACAGTCTGTACCTCAGCCAGGCCTGGATGGGGGTCCATTTCTTCATTGAAAGCCACTCGATACCCACGTAATGGAACGTGTTCAGTGTCCCCATCATTGTGGATATGTCCCTAGTTCCACATTCACAAAGCAGAATGCCACAGCCCCTGGGCTTCACGGGGACAAATAGGATCCCAGGTGGTTTGGGCCCTTCTGTGGCCTGGTTTGCACACGTCTCATCCTGGGGCTCTCCTACAGGGAAGAGCGGCCGACAGGGCTTTGCTTTGCTTGATGGCTTTTCCGTGGCTGCCCATATGCACAGGAGACCCCGAAGCCTCTCCAGGTGCCCTGGGGCGTCTGCAGCCAGGGGTGACACAGGGGCACTGGGCAGGCGCCCCTTGGCTTGTTCTGTCCTCCTGTGCTGCTTTCTTTGGGTGGATGAATATCTTCTCATCTCTCCCCTCCCGTGGTGTGGAGTGGTGTCCAGGTGGCCGGCTTGTGCTCTCCAGTGGTCACCAGGACTGCACTGTCTGACCAGGAATTCGTCCTGCCTTCCTGGGGCCACCCAGCTCCTGCTGGAGGAGCAGATAGCTGGGAGGTCTGCTGTGAGACTCTCATTACTGAGACATGGCGTTCAGCACCACGTCCAGGGAACGCCGGCTACCCACCTCCATGCCAGCTCCTAGCAGAGGCCTCCCTTGTGAGGAGTGTGAAAAGCAGCAAAGCAAACCCTCCGCTGCCCAGGGGCAAGACCAGGGACAGTTCCACCCGCTTTGACTCTCCTTACTCTTCAGAACTCCTAATCATCGACCTTGATTTTATTTATGGATTTATTTTTGATTTTTTTGGTCCTGGGGATTGATTCCAGGGGAGCTCTTCCACTGAGCCACCCGCCCCAGGCCTTTTTTACTTTATTTGAAGGCATGGCCTCACTCACTTGCAGAGGCTGGCCTCCAAGTTGCCATCCTCCTACCTCAGCCTCCTGAGTCACTGGGGTTACAGGCATGCTCTGCCACACTCAGCAATATGAACCGCAGGATATTCATGAGTTTGCACTTCAGTCTTACATCATTAATTCAACATCTAGATATTAAACGTTTACGTTGTCTTACTTGAAGTTGTTTTGAAATGGACTCTGTTGGGGAGGCTGGGGAAGAGGATCACACCAGCTCGCCGTGTGCAGTTTTATAACTTCAGTTTCTTACCTGTGAGCTGACTCTGCTATGCTGAACTTAGATTTCCATTCACCAAATTCCACCTGGACGGGGGACAGAACAAGGGCAATAATGACCACACACTACAAGAAAGGACCCCTTCAGGACCACCTCAGAAGCTTGTTCATGTCACTGCTTACTCAACACTAGGAGACATCTTTTAAATTACTGGCAGGGGAAGAGTGCCTGTTGTTTGAGCAGTATGTAACCTGTGCGGCTGACGAGGGTGGCATTTCTAATGCTTCCATGCTAAGCCTTACCTCATTATGACCTTCTGAGGGTAGTCTTCGTGTTGGGACCTAGTGAGCAGCAAGGAGCACTCCACTGACTTAAATGTCAGATGTTACCATTAATGGGCAGCAAACGAGCACATTTCATGAACTGAGTTCAGATACTGACAAGTGATCAATGGAGGATTCCTCAGTGAGCTTTGAGACAGGCGGCGCTGTCCATGTGGACATTTCAAAGGTTATTCCTGATGACCAATGAGACCCCCTTCCCTGCTGGAGGCCAGGAGGGAGCCAGGTGGGGCAGGAGAGCATGGGTGGTGGGTTCATGGGAACACAGCTGGTGCCCGGCCCCATCTCACCTCCAGCAGGAGGTGTGCAGAGGACCAGCCCCAAGCCCAGGTAGGAAAGGTAGTTCTGCCTGCAGACCTGGGCACGTGTCCCCGCAGTGAGCTGGCTTAGTGAGTAGGTGCCGGCTGTGTACCAGGAAAGCCAGGGCAGCTGAGTGGCTGAGAGGAGGGCTGTGCCCGAGGAGCAGGACTGGACGGTGGCCCTGTGCTGGGGACTGATGTGGCACAATGCATGGGACCTGTTGAGACTCCCCTGGAGATGGGGAACTCCGACCCAGGCATGTTGCAAAAGGAATCCTGCCCAAGGGAGCGGAGAACCAGATCAGAGGCCTCCATCTCCTTCTGGGGCAGAAGCTGAGGGGAAAGGGCAGGAGCAGGTCACAGAGACAAGTCCCCTCTGGTTCCAAGAGAACCTGGGTGGGTGGCCCAGAGAGGGCACAGGGCCAGGACAGGTCCCCTGGGAAGTACAGAGATGACCTGCACTAAGGCAGCCTTGTAGGCAGGGACTGGGCGCCCCAGGACACATAGGAGGGACAGTTAGGAATAAACATCACCCTGCATTCAAGCTTGAAATCCACCTCCTCCAGGAAGTCTCCCGGGGCCTCCCATCCTCTCCATACACTCCCTGAACATCAGGTGTAGACCGTTTGGCTTACTGAGTTAAAATTAGCTGTTCAATTTTATATCACTACTTCATTGAGCCTGAAACACCATCAATTGTAAGTTTCCATCTTATTTTATATCATAGGATCTGCAGTTACCTTTCTTTTTTTTTTAACGTTTGCCTAATTTCTCTCCTCAGTTACTATGAATTCTTAGAGAACAAGAACCATGATTTATGTTTTTGTCAACATATGTTAACTGGTAAATTCATGGATAAGGGATTATTTCAACTACAAGAAGGAAGCCCATTTGAAGGAAATACCAAACGTTCTAAGTTTCCATCATTTCATTATGAAGATCCATTCTTCGTGAAAATAAATAAATTAAAAAAAAAAAAAACAGCATGAACTGGTGCATTCGAAAGAGGGGCAGTTACAATTTTGCAGATTGAAATAACTCAATCAGTTTTGCTGTTTTGAAATTTTATTCACACACACGCATGCACGCTCCCAGGATCTGGGGGCTGGAAGTCCCCCGCTGTGGTCAGCACTGAGACCCAGGAGGCCTGGCTATGTGGCCCCGGGTCTGGAGCAGGAGTCGGGGCTGTGGATTCTGCTGGAGTCGAGGGCCAGAGGAGCACCTTGCAGGGACTTTTTGGAGTGAATTGGATCGCGGCTCAGCTTTTTCTTGTTGGAATAGGATTCAGCTTAGCATCCAAAACGATTTGTGCCTGTGGCCGCTCCTGTTCTCCCTCTGTCCTCCTTGGTGTCTGAAGGAAAACCAGCTCACAATGATCAAAGAGGCCATTTGGGAGGAGGTGAGAGCCCTTTGTCTGCCCCACCTTCTGTGCTCTGTGAGATGCCAGCTCACTGAAGGCACAGTGTTTTGTCTGAATGAAGAGCCGGGCACAAATGGCATTCTAAACAGCGCAAATTTAAACTTCTGATATGAATTCATTTAGATGGGTCATCTTCAGCCCCTTAAAATAACTGTCTATCTTGTCTGTCCCACAGGGACCCTTCCTCCACGTTTATGATCTTAAATCAGAAAATCATGATGATCAAGGTATAAATATTTAGTTCCTGATTCCTTGTTTCATTTTCTTTATTCCTGAGTAGATCAGAGTTGGATGGAAAGGCAAGCATTCTGAGGGAACAGAAAAACCAAGAGCAAGCACAGAAGGAAAGGCCAGTGCGTTTGTTCTGTTCGCCTCCACTGACTTGATATCAATCTCTGTTCAGTCTGATAAATACACAGTTTCCTCTGTAGCAAAGAGCACACCCAACAGGCTCCAGAAGCCAAGGCACAGGGTCTCATAATGTGCATTTCCCACCTCAAAATTTGCTTATTGGCTGCACTCTGCACACCAGACATGGGGATCAACCAATAGGTCTAAACATGCTCATAGCACCTGATAGTTAATAACCCAGACATAAATAAGTACGATCTGCATTTTCTGGATGGAATCCAAAGCGGTTTGTGCCTGTGGTCTCTCCTGTCCTCCCATTCAGACAAAGGAAGGGTCTTGGCTGTTGAATCAAGGGATGCTCTTAGCTCAGCCTTTCCAGGGACTCCTGCACCCCCTCCCCAGACTCATCTTGAGCACTTCCAAGCACAGTTTGCTGCACTCACCTCATAGAAAACAGTACTGCTGAAAAATAGGGATATTCAAAATGTATACAAGCTTTACACTCAGTCAATTCACAATTTACTGGACAAAGTTAAAAGAAAAACTACAAGAAAGATTGCTATTTCTCTTCTCTTTCCCTCCCTCCCTTCCTCCCTTCATTCCCTGATTATCCAAGAAAGAGAGAGAGAGCACAGAGACAGGAAGAACGCAAGGCAGGAATGGGGAACGGTGCTTAGCTATGCCCATTCGCCCCTGTGCATTCTAAACTGGGCTTCTTTTTTAAATTTCACAGCTCCCTTTGTGTTTTCTGAAGCCGCACATTTTTACTCTGACGTTACTTTTTTCTCTCTTACTTGTGGTTTCTTTTGGTTTTACGGTGATTGCTATCTTGTTCCCTAAGAAAAGAGAAACAGAGTTAAGAGAAAAACTGGATGTTTCAGCTGATGAGATCTCACACAAAGAGCCTAATTGTGGCCACTCTGGAGGTCAGGAGTGAGTGGCCAGTGGGGAAGGCAGATGAAACCGGGTGAGTGGCGAGTGTGGCATTGTACAGCTGGGGCTGCATGTGGGCTGGTAAGTTGGGAACAGCCATCTGGATGTTTGTCTCCCCTTTTTACTTTTTTAGGTGGATTTTTAAGACACTCTAGAAACTTTTCTCCTGTTCTTCCTGTGTTTAGTAGCAGCAAGGCCGGTGCCCTGAACTCCGCAGAGTGGGCCTCCCTCACCATCATCTGGTGTTGCAAGCCAAGTCCTGGAGTAAGCAGCCCCCAACTCCCCCGACCACCCTGGAAGCCAGGAAACTAGAACCCTCTCAGTCAGCGCCACCCACAGGGATCCTGTGTCCTGGCCTCTCCCACCCCAGCTCCTAGCACGGGCAGGATGATACAGAACCCTCTGCCTCTCCTGTGTCCTGCCCCAGGGGTCCAGAAGATTGCCTGTGTTCCTGGGCACTTCCACGCTCCCTTGTCATGCAGTCCAGTGGTGATGGCGATGTGAGGAACCGCTCAGCCCTCCTGGCTGCTCCTGGCCCAGGGCTGCAGAGGTTCCTTACAATAAGGTCTCAGGGCTGCTTGTGGTCCTTGAACCTGGTCAAAGTGAGATTTTAACAGCCTCTCCCATGGGAGTACCCCGAGGAGGGAATCCAGTGTGTTCAGCTTGTTGCCCGGGACAGTGAACTCACTCGGGAAGATCGGGACCCATCTCACCCACAGGTGCCCACAGGTGCACCTTTGCCATAGATGATGCATGGGAAAGCACACTGTGCACGTTGTGTGTGTGACATTTCTTCCTCTTGCCATCCTGGGAGTCAGGGAGGAAATCCGCCCAGATGTGGGATGATGGCAGCCTCCACAGCTGAAGTTCAGATGACGGGATCCTTACAGATGATCTACTTCAGGGCACACATCATGCTGTGGATGTGACATCAGGGAGGTCCTGACCAGAGGAGCAATTGCCAGGTCGTCTCAGAACTTTTGAGAGATCAAAATAGAGAACCGTTTGGAGAATAATGTTAAATCCACCCAATTTGTGTTTTGATGCATTGGTCTCAGGTTCAAAATATTTAAAAGAAAGAAGTGAAAAAAAAAAAAAAAGCCATGCTGGGATGGTATGTTGAAATCGATGACAGTTACCTTCAGTCCTTCTCTTGGCCACAGTGAAGCTTCCCTTTTATTTGAGGTGACACTATGATAAAATCAAAATATAGATGTGGTCACTGCTGTAGGAAGCCCATTAACTATGTTTTAAAACAGAATTTGGTGTCAATGTTCTCTGTGAGAAAGTCCTTGCTAACCAGTACGGTATAAACACATAGCAGGGCACTAAGTCCTTTGGTATATTCACAGTTCTTTATCTTCAGAAAGCCGTGTGTGTGTGTGTGTATTTATAAATAAATAATAATCTATACATAATGCATATTTGTAAGTATGCATGGTAAATATAAACATTTATACATATAATATTCACTTTGGAAAGTAAGATTCATATTAATACACTTTAATTTTTTTAGTATATATTTTAATGATATAATAGTAACTGAGTGATGGTGAACTAGTAGACATTGTGATTATAGCTTTTTCTGAGCTATCTCACTAATTCCATACAATGATCCTTTGAACTCGAGGTTATGGTCATACCCATCTTACAGTGGAGAGAACTTGATTTGTCTCAGGTCACAGAACCAGCACTAGCCAGGGCAGGTGGGTCCCGGGCTCTCTGACTCTGCCATGCTCTTCACTGAGCCAGAGGAAACAGAAATGGTCCCTCTACAGCAGGAGCTGGGGGCAGGGACCAGGGGGAAGGTGTGGGTGTGGTCTGCCACTCAGAAGAGTGTCTAAAGGAGACGCAGGCATTATCTGCCACAGAGAGTGCTGTCATTAGCAGCCACCCAGAAGGATGTGGAGAGGCAGCTGGTGGTCCCTAAGCCCCCTGGAAGTATATGCCCAGTCCCAAACAACACAGTCTGCAGAGAGCTGGAAATCAATATTTGTCAAGTGGTTTAATTATATGTAGCTAGCACAAGTACATAGACATATGTTCATGTGTTACAAGTGTTCATTTGGAAAATGTAAACATTTGAAATGTACCAGTTCCTGTATCCTGTATGGGGATTTCACCATCTTAAAAAAAAAAAAAAAAAAAAGCATTTCAGGGCTGGGGCTGGGGCTCAGTGGTAGAGCACTGACCTAGCATGTGTGAGGCCCTGGGTTCAATTCTCAGCACCACATAAAAATAAATGAATAAAATAAAGGTCCATCAACAACTAAAATGTATATAAATATAATTTTTTTAAAAAAGAGTTCCATTATTCCTTTTAAAAAAAAAGGCTCTCATATCATAAAAACAAATTTCCCCACTGCATATCACCCTGGGATGGGCTGATTCCCTATGAAGTTGCTGACCCTGTGACAAGGACCATGGGCCAAGGATGGGGCATCAGTTCCAGGGAGCCCAGGGAAGCTGCTGGGGCCAGTATTTGTTGGTCTAATAGCATCCTGTGTCCAACCACACACAAGCTTGGGGGACCCCTACTCAGAAGATGGGCCCTCTGCAGCCACCTGTTCTTCTCCATCTTGAGGTGAGGGGGAAGCTCCCTCTCTAGCAGGTGGGGAGTGGTTAGAGTAGAGTGCACAGGAGAAGGAGTGAGGAGGTCACTGATCTGCAGGCGGAGTGGACATGGCTTCCACCCCAATCCTGCAGCCCAGCTCTGGGGATGCCACATTCCAGGGGCAGAGATGGAGCTGCCCAGCCCTGTGGTTGCCAGTCTCAGGGATGTCCACCCGCACCTGTGCACAATGAGACTCACAGCAACCCTGGCCTCAGCAGGAGATGTTGGTCCCTGCACCAGGGGACCCGACGGTACCCCATAGTACCCCTCGGTACCCCACCCACCCACCCTGTGACATCCCTTGCTTGCACATCAATATGTTTGGTGAGCTCCATTTTAACTAGAGAGAAGGTCGTCCCTCTTGTTTGGGTGTTATTTCAAAATAAAGAAAACCTTGACCAGAGCTACTGTGGCCCAAAAACTGCCTGTTGAATGCAGGTGGCTCTTCAATGTGTTTTAAAGTGACAGTTTTTCCTAGGTCTGAAGGAAAAACGTAGCCAGAGTATATGGTCGCTTCTAAGCATGGACACACAGTTTGATACAATCACTGAACAGTTCAACCTTTTTCTTCCAAAACTCTATAGATCTCAGTTTCTGTTCAGTCTTTCTCTGAGCAAAACATTAGAAGGTGCTATTCTGGTTTCTAAAGTGGGACATTAGCCTTAGCGTCAAATGTTTTCTAAATGACGTGTTAGTTACGTTCTCTGAAGCTCAGCAATTTTTTTTTTTTTTGTCAGCCAGATACATTGAAGAGATTCACATCTCCCTGAGGATGTTAACTGTCCCCTGGTGAGATGGCACGTGGGACCTTGCCAGCATCAAACCTCTCTCTCCACCTGCTCACCACTGGGCCTCATTCATGAGACGGAAGCCTCTGTGCCCCATTTATTCCAGGTCACCCACAGAAAACTTAAAACCTGTGTCCTTCCCAGAGCTTCCAATTTGCCTGCTCATATCTACAAAATAAATTCATGGTTTTCACCTCAGAGTTCTTTTTCCGTAAGCCCCATGCATCTAAACACCGTTGAATACACTATTTTTTTCTGAGTTGAACAATGTGAATGGTCCCAGGGGTTTTGTGTGACTTCATCAGGAGGGAATTCAGTTGTTTCTCTACTCTGATCATCCCCATAAAATATTTTAAATTATTTACCCACATCAAATGTGCCACCAGCCATAAAAGTACCCCTGGAAAATAATGCGCATAAATTAGCAGGACCCAAATCTCCAATTAGAGAAGGAAACATTTGCTTTGTATTCAAACAATCTTTTCCATTTGACAGAAACAAGCAGCCTGTCACAGTCTAAGTCAACATCAATTATGAATAACCGATCATTTTCAAGGAAGCGATACAAAAGCAGATTCTGGACTTCTGTTGAGGCTAGAGTGAATACATGACAGTTGATGAGGACCAATTTTTTAAGTCTCTTATAGGTGCCCCTGGTGGCAAGTGATTTATTAGTCCAAGTAATGCAACATATAATGAAATAGATCATCTTTTCGCGAAATATTAGGGTCCATTAGGTAGGATAACTGTAGGTCTAAATGTGAAATCTCTCTTTGTGGATAAGCTCACAGGCACTGTGGGTGACGTGTTCACACTGTTTTGCCAAAGGAGTGTCAAGAGCTCATAATTAAAGAGCTGCTGGGGATGATTACAGCAGAAGGCAATGGATACACCAGAGGAAAGCAAGGGAGAACAAACTTGGGGAGGGGCACGGGGCTCAACAGCACACACAATGTCTCAGGGCAGCTTCTGCCCTGTGTCTGAGGGTGTTTGTGCCATGATTCTTTATGCATGGAGCAAAACCATGAAATAGTAAGAACTAGAGACTTCTGCACGCCAGTCTGCAGTGAGTAGAACAACTAACTAGCCCAGAAGTCAGCAAGGCGGTAGAAGAACTGAGTTATAGGTGAACTAGCCTCGCAGACAGCTGCTGGTCCCTCCACCTGCCAGCAGAGTGGGTCCCCACCAGGCCCCATGGAGCAGTCTCCAGGCTGGACCACAAGCAGGGGCCACTTCACCTAAGGCCTGTGAGACCCTTTGAGCTTCTCCCTGCCACAGGGACTATTAGACTATGAAGACCACCTTGACCCACCTGTAGCACTCCTCAAGCTTTCTGGCCGTAGAAATGGCAGAGGTGACATTTGGGTGGGGAGGGATAAAGAATGATAATGAAGTTTCTGGGCGCTTCTTCTGAGCTGAAGAAAGGAAACAGATAGCCTGGGGGTGAGACCCGGGCAATGGGGAGGTCAAGACTTGTCAAATGGGAATATGAAAGAAGCCAGGGAGCCTCAAATCCACCACTATGAGGAGCCGCCATAGAGGGTGCAGGACTGCTCAGGGGCTGTGGGGAGAGCGTGTGTTTCCCTTTCAATGCCAAGGACAGCATGGCCACAGGGCCACATGAATTGTACATCCGCAACGCTGGTTATATAACACAGTGCACCTTCTAGACTGCAAATGCCACGTGGGACAGGCAGAGTCTACATTTATCACTGTTATTATGTTCCCATTTTCTGGACATGTCCTGGTTGGAAGGACAAAGAGGGGAAGTCATGTTACTGGGGCCAGGACCACCCAATGGGAGCTGGGACCACAAGCTCTGGAGAAGACTCAGTCATGGCTGAGCACTTGGCCTGAGGGAGAGAGCGAAGGGTGGAAGCACCTAGGACTCTTCCTCCTCCCACCTTGCCATCACTCATTTCCCATTCCTCCTGCTGTCTCCTGGTAGAGCAGGGCACAGGTGGGGAAGAGCTGCAGGCTGGCAGGCATGTCACCATCCGATGTGCCCCGTGAACAGCACATGCAGCTGAGACCTGGCAAAGAAGCAGGCTGTGTCACTGACTGCTGTTTGGGGAGGGCTGCAGGGAAGCGTCCTCCACACAGCAGGCTGGGTAGCCTTGGGCACACCAGAATCCCAACAGTCACACCCCTTTCTGTTTGGGAGAAATTGAGGTGTCAGAGTCCTTCACCGGTTTCACACAACCTATTGCCAGAGGAAAAGAAGGTTTTTTTTTTTTTTTTTTAAATGCACATTTAATTAAGATTCTTATGTTAGAGAAGGTTTTTGTAAATGAGATGACTGACATGACTTGTGTTCAATGACCTCTGGGTGTGAGAGGTCATGCCACCACCATCTGTGATCTGGGCAACTTAAACCGAAAATGAAGGCTGACCTCCGCAGAGTGCCCAGTACAGAACCAGAAGCAGAAATATTCTTTTGGTTTTTATTATAATAACATTGGCTTGGGTTAAAAACAAGCCGCAGAAATTGTTCCTAAATCCTCCCACACCCTCCCCTCATCTTCAGATCATCTCTGTGGAGCTACTCCACCTTGGATTGACATTTTCTATGAAGAGAAAGTAAGAAACTTCCACAGTCTGACATGGCTGAGCTCAAACACATGGGTGTGCAGGGCTAGCTGACATTTGCCAATCCCTATCTCAGGTTTTAAAAGCCTTACCCACCTTTATTTAGATAGAGGTAAGGATTTCAGATGGAGAAAGAAGACAAGGATAATGTTACTTGTGTTAATCTTATTTTCTCAGCTATGCCAGCAAGTTTGCTTTCTCCACTTAACAGAAACAACGGGGCTTAATTAGAAATATTTTTCTCAGCAGGTCTGATAGGAGATAGATGTATTATGTATGTATTCTAACACACACAAATATTAGAATTAGAGCATAAGGTAATTATAGAAGTTCTTGCTTCCTACAGTTTTACTTTCCATGGGTTTGGTTATCCACAGTCAATATGCAATTTCAGCATACCAATTGTCAAATAGACTATTTGTGAGTTTTAAATTGTGTGTCTAGCTATCTATAGCAATGAAATCTGCACCATCCATCTCTGTCCCTCCTCAGACATGAATCAATGCTTTGTCCAATATATCCATGATGTATATGCTACCCACCCGTTAGTCATTTAGCGGCCATGTTGATTACCCGTTCAACTGCCCTCCTATCACAGGACAGCCAAGTGTTCAAGTAACCCTTATCTTATTTGATGATGGCCCCACAGTGCAAAAGCAGTGAGATTGGTGATTCAGATAGGCCAAAGAAAAGCCCTAAAGTACTTTCTAAAAGTGAAATTATTGACTGGAAAAGCAAAGAAAAATATTCCCATGCTGAAGCTCTTTGGTAAGAATGAATCTTTCACTCATGAAATTGTGAAGAAGAATAAAGAAATACAAGCTAGTTTTGCTGTCACACATCAAGCTGCAAGTCATGGCTACTGTGTGTGATAAGCATTTAGTAAAGTTGGAAAAGGTCTTAAGTTTGTATATATATGATAAGTTTGCATATATGCCATGAAAAATGTGTGTGTGTGTGTGTGTGTGTGTGTATATATATATACACACACACACACACACACACACACATATTAACAAGCACAGCATTTTTCATGGTTTCAAGCATCCAGTGTGGTCTAGCAATGTATCCCTGTGGATAAGGGGGAGCTACTGTATATATATTTAAGACAAGCACTCTTGTTACCTGTAACTGTATTTTTTTGCATGGGTAAACACTGACCAATTCATTAGATATGTTAGTCAGTTGCCAGAGCCCAAAATACTTTCCCAAGCGTTAAATTTCCAGGCTGAAATATTCCAATGGTCACTGTTTTCCTGAAAATCAATGGTGCTCTGGTCTCCACTGTTCCTGTGTGCTCTCTCCTTGACCTGCAGCCAGATGCTCATTACTGGTCTGGAAATAGGTGGAGGACTGTGTTCAGAAAGGACCAGTTGAAGTGGCCCGTCATTCCCATCCACTGAGCACCTTCCTGAAGACCCCTCTGGCCCCCTTGTTTAAGTGTTTCCTTGACACTGATTGCAGCTCCAGTTACTCTCAATAAAGAAATTCTATTAAAAATCTCAGTTAAACCACTATCCTTTTACATTCCCACAATTCCTCATTTTAATTAATGCCAATGGTTCTCCAAATAGTTTCAGCAGCTTGCTTTTGCAGCCCATCTGCAGACGCCTCTCCCACTGTTCATCCTGCTGGACACTCAAGTGCTCACAGCCTGGGAAGCTGACAACCAAGTCATTCCAGAAATCCCTTCGGCTCACTCTTTTTAAAAAGGTGAGCAACTCACAGCAATAGAAATTCTATCAAGAGCCCCATGCTATCAATGGAGAACAACGAGGCACTTCAAACACAATTGCTTTCCTCTCCTGTCACCGAACAGAGAGGGTGAATTGTGCCAAATGTGTGTGTCCCAAGAATAGACCCCACAATGGAGCTAAGCCAGTCTTCATGATGGAGAGAGGAAGCCACATGGGGGAACGAGAAATAAGGAGCCTGGTATTTTTATGCTGGTTCCCTCACGTGGACTTTGGGTTTAGGAGCTTCTAGTCTCTGGGCTTTAATTGCAAAGAGAGAGTATCGATGCTTCCTGTGCGTGCTCATGGTGAAGAGGAAGAGACATGAGCAGGTAGGCTCTTAGGGGATGTCATTTGGCCTTGCACTCTCTGCTGGCTGCTCAAGGGTACGAGGCCTTCTTTCCCCCAGGAGACTGTTCTCAGGCTCATTTCTTCTTATGATTTCCAAAACCCCACCACATCCCTCTCTGCACCCTGTTCAGAGCCACCACCGGACAATCTGTGTTCCCACTCTGATGACACCACCAACTTGCTGTGCAACTCAGGTTTTTGACTTGGAGATTTCTACCTTTTATCAGCAGTGAGCTGACATCCGTCCTCCCTGACATGGAGTTAGGTAACTGATTCTCACTTTGTTGACTGAATCCCTGAAAACATAACCAGGCATCCATTCAGAAAGCATTTTACGTACCACATATGCAAAGATATAATATCCAGACAGTCCCGGATGTAGGCTTTTCTGACTTTATCATGGTGCCAAATTGATATGCATTCAGTGTGAACACTACTTTGAATCTTGCTCTTTTCCTGAACCCGCAATATGTAGTATGACACTCTCTCACAATGCTGGAGGGTGGATGGGGGTGGCTTCCCATCAGCTCCACCGTCACCAGGGGAAGCAACCAGTTCTCTACAGTGTATTGCATTGCTAAGCCATGATGCTTGGTCAATCACGTGCATTAAATGCACTTCAATTTAGGATAATTTTAGCTTGCAATGGACTCATCAGGATGTAACCCCATTCTAAGTCAGTAAATCTGTATTTCCCAGGCAAAGTCTTTTATAATGGGTCGTTTCAGGAAAAGGAGATGACATCCCAGAGAAGATACTCAGCCCAAATGCTGTCCTCCCACCTGTCCTTACCCTTGGAAGACTAGAATCATCTCGTCTTCATCCCCTGATCACCAGAACTTACCTGCACACATACAACCCTCCTCAGCCCAGTTCCATGTGGCAACAATTGGAACCAACTTGGAGTCACTACCTCCACGTGGATGCATGAAATTGACATGGAGCTGGGAGAGTAGATGGACTTGGGTTTTACTTCTCCAATCTATTCACCATTGATGGGATTAGTTGGATAAGAAATGGCATCATCAAGCCACAATGTTCCCTTTTGCAAAATTGAAATAATACTACCTCCATTGCAGAGTGGTTGTGAGGGTTAAATCAGATGATACGGTAGGAGAACTTCATCAGAGAAACAGGCACGCAAAATCTCAAGGAGGGACAGCTGTGACGGTCACACCTGAAACTCCACGAGGTCCAGAACTGAATTTACTCTCACTACTGATAATTAATTAGGTTACAGATTTAAACAAGATAAAAATGCAGTTTCATTTAAGTAGAAGTCTGGGTTGTAGCCATGGCTGTCAGGAGAGCCCTTGCCATTTGGGGGGCTCAGCCATTCCTGGGCAGTCTTCAGGATACCACTGGGTAAAGCTGGTGCTCTACCATGTCCCTTGGGGCCAGCAGAGAGTGGACTTAAAGGCAGGAGGACCTGTTCTTTCTTTCAAAAATGTGTAATTCATAAGATGCCCAGAAAGTGAAACCCACTCACTCAACTGCATCTAGCTGCAAGGTGTTGAAAAGTACTGTGCTCTGGTCAGCTGGTTGAAAATATCTGTTCTGTTGCTGTTTTGTTTGTTTGTTTGTTTGTGGTTTGGGGGCATGTGGGGGGGGGGCTGCAGAATGAAGGCAAGGCTGTGTGCATACAAGTCAAGCTCCCACCACTCAGCGCTCTCCTCAACCTGGCAAGAAGTTTGAATTGAGGTCAGCATCCTGCTCTCTATAGTTCACTGTTGCCACCTAGTACATTCACAGTGTTGGGAAGCCACTGCCTCCATCCAGTTTCAAAATATTTTCATCCCTTAAAAAGAAATGGTGCCCTATAAGCACAGCAGCCCCGATTCCTCCTCCACTCAGCCCTGGCAGCAGGAGTCTGTCCTGTCTCTGGAGTTACCTATTCCGGTTGTTTCATATCAGTGAAATCACAAAATACATGATGTTTGGTATCTGGCTTCTTTGACTTAACATTGGAATATATTATTTTTCACTAAAAAACAACCAACCCAATTTTTAAAAATAGGCTAAGAACCTGATTGCACAGTTCTCCAAAGAAGACATACAAGTGACTAATAGGTATTTGGGGAAAAAAGGTTTCCGCATATCTACTCCCTAGGGAAATCAAATCAGAACCAAGGATTTTTGGAATATAGTGAATCATTGTGCACGAAAGCTCGATTTGCAAAGATGGGGAACCATGAGCCTCTGTTCTTCCACGGTTGCCCTGACTGCGAGGTCCGGCCCTTCAGCATGGGCCGCAGGATTGACAGGGGCAGAGATGGCTTTCCTAACATGGTCCAGGGGAGTCCATAGGGAATAATTACACAGGAACCCTCCTCACCACCCAGGTATCTTCCCGCTGTCCACGTGACCACGCGAGGCGACGTTCTGCCTTGAGAACATGATGCTCTGCGGGAACCATATGAGCAACATGCAGCCCGGTTCTGAGAAAGCTCCTTCCAAACTATAAGACTGCAGTCGAGAAGGAAATGAAACATGAAGGTCGGGTGCCTCCCGGAAGGAAATGAACAGCGGTAAGTAATCTGAGCCCAGCCTCCGCGAGACTCCGCGGTCAACTCTGCTTTCTTAAGTGACCAGAAAAGGTTCTTTGTGTGAGAATAAATGTGTGTGTGCATGTGTGCGCATGTGCACATGGGGGTGTGCGTGGGTGTGAGCCTGCGTGCCTGTGTGCAGGGTGTGTATTTCTGCAAATTAGTCCCGATTCCTAGGTGATTCATAAATTCTCACCCTTGGTCATTAGCGCACAATCTTTTTCATTTTCCATATTATTAATCATTGCTTCTCTAAATTTAGAAAAATGATTTTAAAAATAAGGAAGACACCCACAGCACTGTGCTGCCATTTCCTTTGAATGGGCACAGTCGTTGTTGCAAAAAGTATGTAACCCGGGGACTGAACTGTTCATCTATCAACTCCGTGAGATGCAGCCCATTTATAACTTTCACACAGCTGATTATTACAGCTCCCTCCTGCACTCTTCCAAACGCCCGCAGAAGGATCAGAAGTTATTTCTCTGTTCTAATTATAAGCTGCTTCCAGGGCCTTTGCTTTGGGTATTTTTGCGGGATCACTTGGTTTCGGATGCCTTGAGGTACCCTGCTGGCTCAGGAGAACCAGGGGAGCAGGTCGGGCCTCCTGGCTTTGTGGAGGGCAGAGGGCGGGGAAGGCCGGCATGCCTGGGCAGCTTGGGCAGTGCCCTGTAAGGCTGGGTTCACACCTGGGGTTAATGCTGGGTGACTGTAGGCTGATCTGCAATGTGCACCGTGTTTATATAGAAGAGGTGACACAGACCAACGGATCCTCCCCTAGAACAACACAAAATGTAAAACTTGATGTTTGATTGCAGTGACTTTTTGATTTTAATTGCCGATGGCAGTCGCACATGCGCAGGAGGCGCAGTGAGATCTCAATGCAGGGATCCGTTGTGTAAAGAGCAGATGGAGCTCTTCGGCTGCCACCAGCTCACCTATTTGTCTTATGTATGCACTGAGGACATTTAAGGGCTCACATTCTCCAAAGAGAAAACAAACAGGAAGAGCAGCCAATTGAAGTGCCTTTGTTCCTCAGGATGTGGAGGCCACGTGTTTGTCTGTAGAATCACTCACGCCCTGAGGGGTGGGTTGAGGTTCTCTCACCTGCTGAGCCAGGGAGAGGGGGAGCCCAGGCCGTGAGAGCTGGAGCCCATTGGAGGTACTCAAGGGGCTCCTGAGGCTCCCATGCCCTACTTCGGTCAGTCCTCGGAACAGTCACCCAGTATTAACCCCTGACCCCTCAGCACCAGGAAAAATGCTTATGTAGGGGCCTTGCTTGTTGGCTCCAGGTCTGGAGGACCTCCTGGGCACCCTTCTGGGCACCACCCCTGGGCACCCTCCTGGGCACCACCCCTGGGTAGGTCTGTCTCAGCAGCTTCTCTTATCTTGAGGCTCCATGAGGGTCAGGCTCAGCTTCCACACGCCCTATAGGTGGGTCCACGGAGGAGCTGGCTTCCTGGAGAGTCAACCACTGAGTGACACCTAAGGAAAGTCAGGGAACAGCCCCTGAAAGGAGACCAGCTGGTCTGCTTTGACTTGTGTCCCTCCTGTCCCTTCTGAAGTGGTCTCAGAAAGATCCAATGGTATCCAGATGAACACTACCGAGGACAGTCACTGCTCCCTGGTGACACCCTGCTGCTGTGTCCTGGCTCTGCCCACCCTTCCGACCTCGCTCCCTGCTCTGTCCCTGGCTCACTGACCTGCCATGTGGTGTCCAGAGTCACTTCCCACCATGCTTTGTGCCCTGAGCACCAGTCCTAGCTCAACCTTTGTAAGGGTAAAAGAAATTGAAGTTAAAGCGTAAAAGTTAAAGGGTAAAAGACCGGGCATTGTAAAGTTTCTAAGCTGCAAGGTCTGAGTTAAAATGTAAAGGATTAGGTATTGTTAGGTTTCTATGCTACCTGCAAAACCTGAAATTTCTGTAGCTGTTAAGACAATGCTTGGAACCGCCCAGTAAATATTTCCCCTGACTACTTGGTTGTTTAATAACTGAAGGGCTCTGTGTGGTCGCACGTAGGCATTGCAGGGCCTAAACCAATCAGTTTGAATGTGTACCCCGTTTAGAACTGACCTATCACTCCCGCCTGACCTGTTCCCGCCAATGTATGTACTAATCAAGTCTAAGAATTGTTGCTTGACTTTCCCGTGGTGTATGATTATTTGTTAAAGGAGACTGTGATGTATGTAAAACCCCCGCCCTCCCAAAAAAGTGTACTTAAGCAGTGCTCAGCCCCTGCTCGGGGCTCTGGGCTGCTTTCCCTTCTTGAGTGGGCACGGAGCCCCAGCATGCTGGATCAATAAATCCCCTTCTGCCAATTGCATGAGTGGTCACTTGGTGGTCTCTTTCTCCGATGCTTCGCCGGACCCTTACACCTTCTGGCTACACCCTCGGCCTTCCCAGGCTCTGAGTTCCTTTCACAGAGAAGCTTCCTCAACCGCCTCTATCCCAAAAAGCTATCCAGGTGACCAGGTAGAACATGGAGGACCTTTAGGGCAGTGAGCCACTCTGTGACACCACAGCAGTCACCGCACACTTGTCTAAATGCACAGAGTGTGGGACAGTGAAGAGTGAGCTCTGATGTAGCCTGGGGGCCTCGGATGACAATGACAGTCAGTGCAGGCACAGTCTGGGGGGAGGGGGTTGCTGGGAGTGGGAGGCTGGGCACAAGTCAGGGAAAGGGAGGTACAGAAATCCTCATGTCTTTCTTTCTGTTTCTCTATAAATATTTTATAACAAAAAAATTAAAAACCAAAACAGCAACAAAATAGTGTTCCCATCTGGTGTTAAACATTTTCCATTTTCGAGAGGTCATTGGGGTCATTTTCTGTCAAACTGCCCCATGCTGAACCCTAAGCTGGCAGCCACTGTGGTAAGAGGCAGGTGTGACCCCACACTCACCCTTTCTTTGTCACCCTGCATGACAGGGACCTCTCCTTCCTCCTGCTGAAAAGGACATCTACTTATTCATATTCACTTCTGGAGCCTGAACTTGGAATTGCTGTCAATTAGTAAATGTCATTAAAGAGAAGTTTAAGAAGTTCTTTCTCTCTGGAGCTCACCCTCTCCTGCCGCTCTTGGGAATCCTGCCATGGTCACCCTGAACAGGAGTGTGCTAGCCTGTAGGATGACTAGCTCCATGTCCATGGGACCCTGTTCCCTCTGCAGAGAGCCAGCACCAACTGTCAGACCCCTGTGAGGCCACTCTACCTCTAGTGACTACATGAGCCCATCTCAGCTAAGGCCAGACCAAATTCCCAATCCACAGAATTGGGAAAAAGCAAATAGTTCTATCTAGAGCTGCTCTGTTTGCAGATTCTGTCATGTGTTAGGCAGGAAAGGTTATGGACACGGACGATAAATATCTGTGGAATAAACGAATCAGTAATTACAAAAACTCACGAACCTACAAAAACTACAGCTCAGGAGGCCAAGCAGGAAAATCACAAGTTCAAAGCCAGCCTCAGCAACTTAGTAAGAGCCAGTTTTAAAATAAATAAGGGTAGCGCCAGGCATAGTGTTTGCACACCTGTAATCCCAGCAGCTTGGGAGGCTGAGGCAGGAGGATTACTAGTTCAAAGACAGCCTCGGCAATGGTGAGGCAGCAAGAAACTCAAGAGACCTTGTCTCTAAACAAAATACAAGAAAAGGCTGGGAATGTGGCTCAGTGGCCAAGTTCCCCGAGTTAAATCCCCAGTATTCCCCCTCAAAAAAAAAAAAAAGAAAGAAAAGTGTAGGGCATGATGTAACGTGGGACATGTTGCATAAGAAACCTTAACTTGCTGGCTGCTTCCCGCTTCCCAATCCTGGGGCCACATGTGGCTAAGAGAGCAGCTAGCGATTAGCCAGAAGGCATTGCCGTGGGTTGTGATGAAGAATTGGACTGCCTCTAGGATAGGCTCAGAACCCTTCTGCCCTCATGGACAGCTCGTATCTCCCATTACTGCCTGCAGGATGGGTATAGATGTAAATTCTCCCCACCCTGCTGACTTTTATCCTGATTGGCTCCTGTATATTATATTAGCTGTGTGTGTTTTCTCAATAATCAAGATCCTGCTTTGACTGTTCTCCCTGGCATGACTGATTGTCCTGGGGGGGGGGGGCAGGGAGGGATGGCTGGGTGTGGGCGGCCAGTCGATCTTTAATTTTCTTGGTTCGTCCTGGTCAGGGCATGCTCCCCCAATCTCTCCCACAGGTCAGGAGGGAACAGGGGGCTAAAACCCCGACATAAAAGGGCTGGGGATGTGGCTTAGTGGTTAAGTGCCCCTGGGTTAAAACCTTGGTACAAAAATTTTAAAAAAAGAAACTTACAAAACTAGCTATTCATATGCTCATATATACTTATTTTTACCCACCATAGGCACTGTGGATAGTATACATTTGAAATCCCTGCTGGTGCAAATTAAGGAAGCAGAACTCTCTCTGTTAAAACATCCACTTCGTTGGTAGGATTCTATAGATATGGACTTACTGAAATTATTGGCATAGATATTCCCAATTGGGAGGAATCCAAGTCATTATCAACTCCAGGATCCAGCTTCTAGCAGAGAGGATTGGGGATGTAGTCAAGGTCATGCTTGCAGTAGCCGTAGTTGGGTCTCAGAGCCTGGACCCAAGGTCAGGGAGAGTCTGTTAGACCAGGACGCAAGAAAAGACCACTGACTCCAATTAAAATCAAATTAAAGCAAGCTTATTATTTCGACTGGCCAGGCTGCCTCTCCCTCCCAAAACGGTGGGAACAAGACAGCAACCCCAGCTTTCCTGCAGCCCAGCTTTATAGCCCAGAAAGTTACACAAAGGGGGGGTTACAGATAACAGAACTCTGACAAGCATCACACTAATGGTAGTTTACATTTTTTTGCTGGCCCCAACATCAGAATTTATGAGGACCATTAGAGCCTCAGAGAGGGTCGTTGTCTGGCCAGGGAAGGCCAATATTTATGAGGTGTCACTAAATTTCAGAGAGGGCTGCTATCTGGTCAGAGAGCCAGGTATGGGTGAGTTCAAGGCACGGACAGGCATTCCAAGCAGGTTCAGAATTTGCAGTAATTTATAGTAAAGCCGAAATTATCTTTTCATGGCTTTGTGGCCAGATGGCTCCCAATTTTAAGAAAAGATCAGATTGGGTCTATCAAGTCCATGTGCTGAGGAGCAGGGAAGCTGCCTCGGTTTCCTGGGAGATGAAGGTAGCCTGGGAAAATGCATTTTGGGGAAACTTTCAGGTGAAGAGGGCAGCTGTGGTGGTGGTGGTGGTGCGAGGGCCGTGGTGGGGCCGTGGCTCATGGGAGATGCCAGTGCAGAATATGGTGATACTAAGGAGAGGGGCGACGGGCATCCCCATCGCCACAGGACTGTGGGCAGAGCGCCCTCCTCTCCTCTGTTGTCTTAGCAACTTCCACAAACACCAACTGATGCTAACGAGCAGGTGCATCAGTATCATTGTGAGAGAATTAAAAAGCTACCAAAAAGGAAAAAAAAACCAAGTGTTTACTTGTTGATTTTATAAGTTCTTAATATGTCGCCAGTAATCATCGAGTCTTTTAACATTCTTGCATCTGTTTCTGACTCATCCTTTTTAGAAGTTTTTCACTCTTTCTGCACTTATTTTTAATCAGAAGAAAGGCTTCTGATAATTCATGTCCTGAAGAAGGAAATCATACCACCCTGCAGCACGAATTAGTTCAAGATTATGCTAATAAAAACAATTATCCCCAACCTTTAGGGTTGTGATAGATGTTTACATTTCTCATTTTAACCTTTTACAATAAAGGCAACAGAGAAGATGGACGTAGAAATGCCAACTGCACACTCCTATAGCGAATGTTTGTTAAAAAGCTATGTGGTTTAAAAACTAAACACAATAAAACTTTTCAAAGAGAGCTCATGGCCTAAATGATATAAATTGCAGCCATCTGCTTCAGCTTCTTGGGGAGGGGGGCTTAACATTTCTAAAAGCCAATTTCCCTGGAGTGGGGCTGCTTTGCGTCCTTACTTGATGACATCTAATGGCAAGCCCCATTCCTACCTCTGGGACTACAGGACTGTGTAACCAGCTTGTGGTCACCTCACAGTGGCCCTCTGCAGGAGGCAGAGGCCATCTGGTCATAAGATGACAGTGTCAGGCTTGGATTTAAGGCCACTGAGGTCCCTGGGTAATAGACTATTGATTGGAAGGGCCGGGCCGGCCTGGGAGGGTGTTAAAGTGACTTGTGGAGCTGTGGCAGAGATGGCGCCCAGAGCCACAGGTTGAAATGACTTCCACTGGGACAGGTTGAGCTCAGCGCAAAAGGGATCAAGAGAGGATTGAGAGGCTAGTCTGCACACCACCATGGATGACCCCCTAAACTCCACCCCTGGCAATCAGAGGAGCCTGGTCTGACTCGTTACTTTTGCATGTTATATTTGAAATTTCACTTTTTTCTGCCTCTGGGAAATATTAGTTGAAAATACATTTGCTCAGAAACCAAAGGTATTACTGCTGTTGTTGTTGGCCGGGGGCGGGGGGACTATGGTACTCTATACTTTTAGGATTATAGTTGAGAAAAGTTACCAAAATACAAGCTGTTCTGCCTCTTGGTGTATGTAGGGGGGTTTATTTGTACCTTTAATTCCTATTTTTCTCTTTAAAAAAATAAGTCAGTAAATTTCGATTGTTCCAAAGTCCATGTAGTTAAATGCCTTTAAAAGGAGAATTCAGCCATGTTTTTAAAAGAAAAAACTTGTCTTCAGATGGAAAAGCAGGCAGCAGGGGTCTCGTCCCACAGAGCCCGGTTCTCACAGCCACCCACTTGTCATTGTGATTCAGTCTGATGGGAAATGACACCCTTCCCCACTGTCATTAGTTCACGTCACTTTAAATTCTCCCAGGCTTGGGCACGTGAGACACAGACAGACACAGACTCTCCTAAAGGAGGGCCGCGGGACTCGCACGTGCGGGGTGTGTGTGCAAGAAGCCTGAAGTTGCAGAGGATCATCAGCGGTCCAGCCAGCCACCTGCCCAGGAAGACTTCAGAGGCTTGACCTGGAAGGAAGGAGCCACCGGTTTCCCACCATGACGACTGCCAAGCTATGGGAATGCTTCACCGTTCCATTTACAGGGTCTAAATATTAAACTGCCAAAGTTGTAATTGGGGTTGTTTCTCCAGCCTGAGACAAACACCTGAAGCTTTTTTAAATGACTGTGAAATATGGCTTGTCATTAAATGATCAGATGTGATAAGACCTAGAAAACCTGAAAGAGGTTGAACATGAAATAACCATTTTTAACACAAAGCAATTTCCTCCCCAGCCACCGGGCAGGAGTTCGGATTTTCTTGAAAGAATTCCATCTCTACACTTCAGAAGCAAACTTGGCTAAAGATATTCCTATTATAACAGTCCCCCCTTATTCAGTTTTCCTTTCTGCAGTTTCAATTACCTGCAGTCATCCAAAGTCTGAAATACTAAATAGAAAATTGCCGAAATAAACAATTCACAAGTCTTAAGTTTTATGCCATTCTGCCATTCTGAATTGCGGGGTGTAATCTGATATCATCTAACTCCATCCTGCTCCATGATGTATCCCTTAGTCCAGTGTATCCACACTATATACACTACCCACCCATTAGTCACTCAATGGCTATCTTGGTTACCAGAGTAACTGTCACAGTATTGCACTTCCTAGGTTCACATAACTCTGATTTTACTTAGTACTGGTCCCAATTCATAGGAGTTGTAATGCTGTCAACTGCCATCTACTAAAAATAAGGCTTAAAGTACTTCCCTTATGTATCATCCTTCATGATCCCAAAAAGAGTGAGTACAATAAGAAATCTGAGATAAAACATATTCACATAACTTTCATTACAGTAGGAAAAAAATACATTTTTTTTCTTTTTTTATTATGTTATTGTCATTAATCTCTTAATGTTTCTAATTTACAAATTAAACTTGATCATAGATATTTATGTATAGGAAAACACAACATGTATCTGTGTTGATATGGGTCTGTATGTATATATGTGTGTGTGTGTGTGTGTGTGTATTCAGGTACTATCTGCATTTTCAGGCACCCACTGGAGTTTTTGGTATGCACCTCCTTCAGATAAGGGGTGGAGGCCACTATGTCAACTCTTACAAACCTTATGTTTTGCTCCGAGGGCCTTCCTGTGCCTTTACGGTGGTCACTCCAACAGAGACAAGTAGCTCTCTTCTTCAGATTGGATGAAATAAAAGAAATCAATCTGGGTAAAATAGGTTGAGACTTAAAATGTTTAAATAGCAATTATTCTTATCTACATTGCCCTTCCTCTTTGAGTGCAAAGTCAATTTGGAAATCAATTTATTTTTTTAAGATGCTCTTCTAAAGCAGGCATGGTGGTGCACACCTGTAGGCCCAGTGACTTGGGAGGCCGAGGCAGGAGGACAGTGTGTTGAGTTTGGCAAATAGTGAGATTCTGTCTTAAAACATTTTTGAAAAACTTAAAATAAAAGATGTTTTTCTAGTTCTTCTTCAGCTTCCCCTACACTGACAGGAAATGTTGCTAAAAGTCCTCAAGCCCAGGGTCTTCCCATGGTTGTGCTGCCTCTTGCCTCTTTAAGGGTCACTTCCCCCTTTTTGCTATCTGCTGTCCGCAGCCGCAGGAGACAATGAAGCCAAACCCAAGCCAGCCACAACCACCTTGCTCCCTTTATCCAGCAGTCCGGCATGTGTGGCCCATGCATGTCCAGCAAGGTGCTAAGCAAGCTGGCTGGGGTCACTAGGGATGATTTCCTTCTTTTTCTTTTTCTTTTCTTTTCTTTTCTTTTCTTTTTTTTTTTTTTGGTGGGGGGTACCAGGGATTGAGCCACATTGCCAGCTCTTTTCTGTATTTTATTTAATGACAAGGTCTCACTGAGTTGCTTAGGGCCTCACTAAATTGCTGAGACTGGCCTTGAACTCATGATCCTCATGCCTCAGCCTCCCGAGATGCTGGGATTACAGGTATGTGCCACCACTCCATCCTGATTTTCTTCTTGATACATGGAAAACAATCCCTGCAGAGCCGAAGGCCTGCTTCTGCCTCCACATCCCTCCCTGCTGTGCTCACAACCTTGCCTCCAATGGACCACCTCATGGTCAAGACTCCTGACCATTGTATGCATGGATCAAAATTCATTGACCTGCTTACTAGTTAACGAGCATCTGAGTGGTTTCTACCTTTTGGCTGTTGTGGACCATGCCGCATGTTAGATTTTGTTGGATCGTCTCTTCTCAATCATCATGACTATTTTTTTGATTTACAGTTTTTAAAATTTGTATTGTTCACAGTAAAAAAAAGGAATCATAATGTCACTTTCACTGTTATTTTTGTTATTATTGTTGTGGGACTTAAGAGGTGATGCATATAAAAATCCTCAGAGCCCTTAGACTCTGTTTGGCATGAAGTTGATGCTCAATTCGTGTGTGCGGTGGGCATCATCAGCACCAGCCTGAAGACTTTGTCCACCTCTCACGCTGTCCTGAGAATGATGCCCGTCTGCTCTGCAGCATCTTGAATGGAGACCAAACCTGAAGATGGAGATGGCTCTGTCTGTCAGTGACTGGTGAAAACTGGGGCCTCTGCAGGACTGCAACTTCAAGGACCCCGTTCGGGATGTCTCCTTGCCTTTCAGATTCCAACTCTCCTTGAGTTGAGGGTCTGTGGCTCTCCACTGGCTTTCAAAGAGCCAGAATAGGGGTTGGCTGGATTTAGGCTCCCAGAAGGGTCTAACTAGAAACCCCCATGTCATGAACTTAGGACAGATTTTTGGAGATGAAGAAGTTGACTTTCCCACTTGAGGACCTCTATTTGGTAGAGTTGAGCTAACTAGGAGGCCAACTTGGTCAGTGATAGGAATTGGGTAGACAGGAAATCAGAGCCAGGAACACAGTTGGTCTTAAAGTGACATTCTATCCTGTTTAGAAGGAACTATCTTCTAATATCCTAAATCTCTACAGCATCAGGAATTGTTTTAAAAGCACATTTTTTTAAAAAATCCAGTTACTCATGATGGAAATCTATTTTTCTTTCATATAAAATATGTTGCTGCTATTTGTCAGTTAAGGGCTGATGGAGCTCTCCTCAGTGCTATCAGTCCTAAGACTCCTGTAAGTTTTCTTCATGATCCGAAAGTACTATCAAGGCTACAGCCATTGCCTGTATATTCTAGGTATCAGCAAATTAAAACAACAGGACCCAAGTCTCACCCTTTCTGGATAGTCACCTACAACACCTTGCATTTAGATGTCATCATTGGAGGGGTGCTGTGCTCTGGAAGACATCAAGGAGACTGTCTTTTAACAGAGCAATGACAAATGATGTCCAAGAGGTGTTTGGTTGTTTCCAGTGTGCCTGTTCAAATTGGACCCCAAAGAGTTGATTTTTCATCATATCCTTGTTCAGATGGGACACAGAAAAGAACTTTGAATTGTTCTCATGAGGGAGAATACAAGAAAACTATTTTACATAGACACAAAGGTGCAAAGAAAACTCTACACTGTTGAACCCTGCAGGACTGGAGGTCAACATGTACAGGTGATTTTCTACTATGTAGGTGACCTGAAGCTTTAGGATTTGTGTAAACAGATCTGCTTACTGCATTTGAATCTGGAAATAGCTGCTGCTCTTGGCAGCTAGAACTTGCAATGTGGCTGCTCTTTCCTGTATCGAGCAAGAGGCACCAGAAGTAGCTTGCCATTCAGCTGGTCCCAGAGACCTCAGCCCTGCAGGCCAGAAGAAGGGGCAGCCACCAAGCTGGTCTGCAGAATGTGAGCGAGGTTCTCACTCTGACAAATGAGGCACATGGCTCCGGAGTCATCTTTCTGAACCCTGGAAATAGTACCAGATGGTGCCTGGACTGGATTTCTGCTAGCAGACATTTCCCCCCTATATCTGATGAAGAGAAGAAGTGTGCAGAGGCTGCTGGAACTAAAGTCTTGCCATGGGGATGTGCACGGTCAAGCAACCGTCTCCTCAAGACAGCTCACTGATGAGCAGGGTTACCACGCAGAGAAGTTGGCCCTGAAATCCTGCTCCAAAATGACAAAGTGCAAGAAAAGCAGTTTTGTCCTTGACAACGCTATAGTTGGTACTCCATTCAGCTCCTATGTTAAAGTATCTGGGAAATATTCAGCGTCAGCCCTGTGCTGCTGTGGCCTGGGTTGTGGCTGGGGAGTGTTGGAGAGGGAGCCACCCTTAGGTGGAGGATCCAGGAGCTGCTGTCCATCCTGCATCCCCAAATACACGCAGTCCGTTGAAGCAAGCTTTGAGTTGATTTGAGTTCTTCTTAAATATAAACATATATAGGCTCACTGCAGAAAATATGTGTGGAAGTGTGAAGGTGAGAATGTAAAACATCCCAACAGGGGAGCTAATATAAACGTGTGTGTGTGTGTGTGTGTGCACATGCATGTGTGTGTTCTCCCCCTGCAGCTCACAGTTCCCTGTACCTTCAGGTCAGAGGAACTCAGCCTAGAGCCTGGGATATCCAGGAGAAGTCGGCTCCCTGCACTTGCTAAAGGTGGAAAATCTGAATAAACCTGGGAAGCCCAGCAGTCGTGGTGCCCGGGAAGGGGTCCCCCAGGCTTCACCATGTGCCCTGAAACCACTGGGCTGCTTGACGGCAGACCTGATCTTCCTCCAGCATGGAATGACCTGAGCACCTGCAGTAACAAAGTGGGGTGTGCCCTTTCCAAATGTGCTAATGAAACACCAGTTGTTGAGACAGATAAGCAAGCTCAGGACGGCCTGAACTTAATTGATTCATTGGCTAGGAAATTAAGGCCCTGAGCAGAGTGACACACAGCGGATACCAGGTGGGACCTTCTTTGAGGGCTTATTAGGAGAAGAGATCCAGGTAACAGACTGGAACAAACCAATACAGAGGGTGGCGCTGGCCCGCCCAGGTCTGGTGGGTGGGTTTCCTGGCAGGGCGCCCTTCCTGTTTCTCTCTGCCCGAGAGGGTTCCCATAACACAACAGCCTGACATCTAGGATTTCTGTGCTTGAAGCCACAGGGCTGCTGTGCAGCTGGGGGAAGCTTGTGTTTCAGATTCCAGATTCTAGAACCCAGAAGATAAAGCCAGACAGGACATCTGTCCCAGTGAGTGCTAGAATGCCTTGGATGAGTCCTCAGATACCTGGGAGCCTTTGGCAGAGGCAGAGAGTCCCACCCACATCAACGTTTTCTCCCACTTCCCAGACTTGCCTGCAGCTGAATCAGAAGTTGTTTGATTCCTTTTGGAGAACAAGTGTCATCTGTCACTTCTGCTGGGAGAAAGTGCTTAATGCTGGTGTGTCTTTCCTATCTGTCTTTCTTTCCCCTCCCTGGGAGGATCCCATGGGCCCCTTCTCCAGGGCAGAAGGTGGCTGTGGGGACCAAGCCCAAGTGCACGGGTGGAAGCCTCTGTAATTCTAAGACCCTGGGATTCCTTGCTGTGTCACGGTAGCTGTGGACAAACACCCCTATGAATCCGGAATGCATCTCCTCTGTGCTCTCCCCAAAGTCTTCTCCAGGAAAAATAAAAATGGCTGTTTTTTTAGACCACACGATCTAGGAATAGAATCTCTGTGTTCCAGCCCGAGGCTACTGTGGAAGAGGCAGAAATGTTAGTCACCAGATTCTAAAATAGACTCGGTACTTAGAGAGGGCTGGGGCTATAAAATAGACTCGGTACATTCACAGTGGCTCAATTCCCATCTCAGATGGAAGGCTGTAGCTCTCGGGGCTCACAGTGATGGATGATGTGCATGTGGACTAAGTAGATTCCATAAATCATAAGAAAGTTTTACTAACTCCGCTGTGACTAGGGCTTGAGCCAGAGCCTGACATTTCACACATCCTAAATTAAGAATAATGGGTCCTTCTTTGATCATTTACCCAATAGGGAGGATAAAATAGCAGAGCTGAAAGGACTTTCAAAATGATCCTGAAGAATCCCTATAGTGTAATCCAAATATTTATTGTATGTTCCTTGGACTGTGATGGGCCCTGGGAATAAAGGGACAAATGGGACCCTAGACACTTCCTCAAGGAGCTTCTACTTGCAGTATAACTAACACAGCAGCTGGACATTTAAAGACGCAGATGCTGGACTCATGTAAAGGGTGTGGGGCTCGGGAGATGGTGCTCAGCTCAGCCTGGGGTCCAGAGGAGACCTCCTAAGGAATGACAAGCCAGGTGGATGATGAGGGATGTCAGGAAAACCCATACAGGGAGATGCTCCAAGCACAGTGACTGTGAAGGGTGAGCCTGGGGAGCACGGGCCCTGTGCCCTCTGTTGCAGAGGGGTCTTGGTCCTTCCTGTGTGGACCTCTGTGGCACTTAGTTGGATATTGCTAGAGGGAAGCTGGGGGAAATGGCAGTGTAGGCCGCTGGGTAGCATTGACCATAAGGGGAATCTAACTCCGTGATAGTGGGCTGCATTCTAGGTCCCTGGTAAATGATAAATTGTTTCAAGGGCTCGGAAGGCATGTGATCATAGGTTGCATTCAATGAGCAGGTTTGGGGGAAGGACTCTTGGTGAGATGTACAAAACCAGGCAAGTTAATACAGACACATGGAGGGGTCACGTTCCTTAAGGACTTTAGTGACCCGGGTGCACAGTTGGAGTGCACCCAGGAGGCTGAAGATGCCCATCAGGAGGAAAGTCAGGCTCTCTGGATTGTGCCTGTTAAAGGGCTAATGACTTCATACATGAAAACCAATGCACAAGAGAGAGAGAAATGATTGCTGCTGAGACACCTGGAGTCACAGGTTCCACATGGGGAGAGGCACCGGGCTGGAGCTCAGGAAGAGTTCCAGCCAAAAATAAAGGGTGAATTGCTGCAGGGAGGGCCTGCTGGTTAGCACAGGGGCACACTGTGGGCATTTGGGCCTGGCCTTCTGAAACCACTTGGGAGGACAGAGGCCTCGGCCAAGCACAGGAGTGGAGAAGGCAAGGAGGTAGACACACTTCTGCAGCAGAGAGTCCTGATGGAAGAAGAAGCCCAGGGCTCAGAAAGCTTAGCCACAGCTGCTCTGTGGGGGCATCCCAGGCAGGAGCTGTTGTGCCACCTTAGAACTCAGAAGTGTGGAGTTGAGGAACCCCAGTGGGTTCTCCCGGGGAGCAGAGTGTTAATCTGAGTTCATGTTTCCCTACGCTTTGCTTTTATGTATCCATGCTTCTTCTTACCGAGGCATAATATAGTCACCCTGGGCAAGTAGCAAGACGGTGTGGAGGGGCATCTGATGATCCACTGATGGCCAGATTCTCAAACAGTGTGCTTGAATTTTGGTATTAAATGTCATAAGGTTTCAAATATTGGAATATTTCCAATAAGGAAAAGAAAATCATTGTAAGAAATATTATAAACACCTGGTTAAATATTAAATCTGTGTTGAGATGGAACTTTATGTGTTTCCAAATACGGTGTAGAACATCATCTGGTGGTTGATATCCTCAATACATGAAGAACTCTAGCTAATGAAAAAACAAAGCGAAGAATAGATGCAGACCACTTATTAAAGAAGACACAAAATTGGACAGAATTCTTGAGCTATTCCAATAACAAAGCACACTAAAGTGACCTTCTAAACTGATGAGATTATTAAGTTATATGCAATATTTCACACATGGATAATGATCCACCTTGGTAAAGAGATCATACATTAGTGCAAACTGCTGAAGACATAGTCCATTAGTACACTCTCCCCATATGGACCTTCAAGAGCCTTAACAATGTATTACTTTTAATTCACCTTATTTTTAAATTAACTCCAGGAGTTTAATCACATATTAGATATATTTCAGTTCCAACATAATCATTGCTAGATTGTTTCAATAACTAAAATCAGGGACAAACTAAATTCATCTAAAACTCACGGATGAATCGCATGAGTACCGAGACTGCTAACTAGAACAGATTAGCTGATGGACTTTTCCTCCGTGGCCACCCCAATGAGTTAAATAAAAGTTCTGGCACTTGCAGGATTTAGAAATGGGCTTTTAAGGTCAACTCTGGGTTGATGACTTGCCTTGGAAGACCAGCGTGCCCAGCCGCACTGCTAGCTAAGATGGCAGAGGTGGACCGCAGCTGGAAACAGTGCCCCCCGCGGGCTGTGTAGGCATCCCCCCAACTCCATCCGGCAGTCCTCCATCTGAATCCAGTTGTTCCCTTCATCTCTCTGAGCCTGTAAGTAATTGAGTTTATGGTCCCTGGGTTGTATAAAAATCAGCTCGTAAACATAATTTAATATCAGCCAACCAGGAAGAAATGACAGTGCTGAAAATAGTTACTAATAAAGATAGGCATGGCATAAAAAGCATCCAATGTGTTATCGATCGTTATTTATTATCTGATTGCTTTCTTGGTCCACAATTGACAGAACCAAAGACTAGACCATTCGCAGCAAAATCTGAACAGAGTTGCCTCTGAGTATTGGACCAGCCGGCGACTTTGAGTTTCTTCTCTCTGCTCCTCTGTGCTTTCCAAATGTTCTGCAGAGCCCACCTCTGCCCTCACCCTCTGCACTCAGCTCACCTGGGCTGTACCCAGACCTGTGCATGTCTTGGGCTGGTCCCGTCTGCAGTGACATCACAGGACACCCCCCACCACCACTGTGGATACAGCTGAGAGCAGGGCTTGCTGGCCCCTCCTGCTGGCCCCTCCTGCGGGCCCCTCCTGACCTCTGTGGAGTTCAACCCTCAGCTGCTACACCACTGATCCACCTTCACACCAGGCTGCACCACACAGAACCCCGACAGGTGTGAAGATCACCCCTGGGAGACATTTTTGTAATGCAGACAGAGAGGCACGCAGGAGGGAGGCTTAGGGAAAGAAGGAAAGAGATATGTATGGGGATTGTCACGCACTCTGCTCCATGAGTCTTGCTAGGGAATTTGCCACAGCCCTGCTAGGTGCACATGATGGGGTTCTCTGGCTCTAGAGCCCCCAGGTTGGTGTTTTGCATCTAAAGATGGCACTGAGATCGGACCTCCCTGCTTTCAGAACACACAGCTCAGAGAGTGTTGGGCCCTGAGAGAAGCGGAACAGTGACTTCGCACGTTGCTCCTTGGTTGGGATTGCATGCTGATGAGCTGGAACAGAGGAGGGTACGTTTACCTGCCCTGACCCGTGCATGCCTGAAGATGTGCTATGGCATTCAGGAGAATGAGAAAAATACCAAAATGAATAAATTTTACTCCTCTCTAGGGAAAACACTTTAAGACACCTTAGTATCAGTTTTTAATCACAGGAGAAAGTTCTTTTGAATTAGACACAACATCCCCCACTCTCCAAAAGTACCGTATGCAAAAAGCAAGTGACTTCTTTTGGCCAGCACACTAAAAGGGACCCATTGCTCTGTAGGCTCTCTCCTCACCCTTGCTCTGGAAACAGAGACAGCCACATTGCTGGGTGTCGACGGGGAGGGATCCCTGCAGCAGCCTGCACGCTGGTTCTTTTCATTTCCAAGTAGCTTGGGTCAGTAGTGGGCTTCACCAGCTGTCAGCAAGGACAGTTGAGAAATCACTTCAGGAATAAAAAAAAGAAAGAAAGAAAAGAAAGATAGAAATACCAGTGTTTATTTGGAGTTTGAGTAATGGGAGTGTTTTGCTCAGATAGTGGGGCTCAGGGGCAGCAAGCATTGGCCCAAGAAGACACACTTCCTAAATGCCAGCTCTACACAGGAGGCACAAAATAGTGGGTTTATGACTTTATCCACTGTTTCTCATTTAAAGTGAGAGATGCTAACCACACACACATGCACACACTATGCATGGCAGTGCCAGCCACGTCAGGGAGGAGCAGAGGCCCTCTGGCAGCCGTCACCTCCAGGTTCACCAGGGGCCTGAGGAGTCTCCCCTCTGCTGCCCCCATACTCTACTCATTTGTCTTCCCTGCTCTGGGTCTACAGAGTTGTGGATGTGTGATCCCAATATGCTTTTGAACATGCTTTGTTGACTGAGCTGAGTGGATGGAACAAGACACAGCCCTGGCACCCACCAAGGTGCCCACCAGCTGATGAAGGTATGCCCCGCCACGGGACACCAATCATCCATGAGAAACGGAAACCAGTCTTGTGCAACAGCCTCGGGGCACCACAGGTTACTGCATCCAGTGAAAGGAGCCAGGAGCAGGATGACAAGCTGGCATGCTGTCACCCTGTGGGACCTGAACAAGCCCGTGTCATGAAGTGAGTACAGAGTGGAGGCCAGTAGAATGGAGGGCAGAAAAAGTAGGTGCAGGAGGTGACATTGAAGGTACTCAGTTCTAGGGTGGCTAGAGCAAGGAGTTCTAGTGGGCCACTCCCAACAGGCTGATGGAACAGATCCATAATGTCCTTATACCTCCAGAACCTTGGAAGGAAGGATTTGGAAGGTTTTCCTCATAAAGTAGTGATGAACATCCAAGGAGATAGATGGTTGACCTGATCTCAACATTACACAATGTGTGGCATTGAATATTGAATTTACATGGGGAACCTTCAATATGTACGACATCTGATGGTCTTTTGTATGACTTTAAATATATCTGTCAAGTGAAGAAAGTTAAGAATCTTGAGGGCAGAAGAGCCCTGCATCTATAGACAGCAAGCCCATGCTCTCTCCCTGAGGACCACTGGTGGCGGTGCTGGGTGACCAGGCTGGCAGCGGCTCCCTATGTCTGCTGTTCCTCCAGCCAGAGTGGTGGTGGAGTTTCCAGGCTCCAGGAGGTTTTGCAGAGGTGGGGCATGAGCAGCTCTTTCCTGGACAACCAGGGGGTTGGCAAGGGCTCCAAACATGAACTCTCCTCCCTGATGGTTCTCACAGTCTATGGGTACCTTTTGAGAAGATATTCCTCATGTTGCCATGTCATGGATGTGGTGTTTGTAAAGTCAACAGAAAAGCATCTCTGTGTTGATTTGTATAAGCTAAATTGCCACAGGTAGAGCTCACATAAAAAATTCTCTGGACTCATTAATAATGTTTAAGAGTCTAATAAGGGCCCTAAGGCTAAAATGTTGGAGAATCACGGTTTTAGGGCTAATTGAGACGTTTAAGTGGGCTGTGGTGCTACACACCAGGTACTGGGGAGCCTGTGAGAGGAAGATCACGTGAGCTCAAGGTTTTAGATCAGCCTGGGCAACATAGCCAGACCCCCATCTCAAAAACAAACAAACAAAACCTTCTTTGAGTGCCTTTCTCTGAAAGCACACTTTCTGAGCATTCTGAGATGCTGTTAATTTGCATTTATGGCAATACGTTATTCACCACGAGAGTGTTTCACCTAACAAGCAGGCTCTCACCGAGAGGGGCGCATGCACCCACTTGTGTGTACACACAGAGCTATCGGCAGTTCTGCTCTCTGGCCTCCTGGTTAAGAACACCTGCTGTCCCTCCTTATGTCACAGAACTGCTCATCCTGTTTCCTGCATCTACAGATGTTAGGGATGATGTCACAGTGAACCTCGGTCTTAACTCGACTGGGTTGAGAGGTGTCTGGGAAATCAGAAAGCATACTTCTGGGTGTGTCTTGGAGGGTCCGGAGAAAAATGGGGAGGGCATCAGCAGAATGAGTGCGGAAGCCCAGCCTTAAGTGTGGGCAGCACTGTCTCATTGGCTGGGTGTCCAGAAGACACAAGAAGTCAGGGGAGGAGACCCTCCATCAGCCCAGAAGCACTCTTCTGGAGCTGGTTTGTCCTCACTGCTGCCACCACTGGACCTCAGGTTCCCGTTTTTCGGCCTTGTAACGTGGACTTGCAGCAACAGGATTCCAGGGACTTCTAGGTCCTAAGCCTCAGACTGGGCCTGCATCCTTGACCCCTCCCGTTCTGATGCTCCCAGCTTCTTGGATTGAGCAGCGGCTAGTTTCCCTGCCTCTACGACCTGCAGATGGCCAGCATGGGACCTCCTCAGCCTCTTGACATGGGCACCAACCTGGTAAGTCCCTTTGCAATGATATGCATCCTGTTGATTCTTTATCCTCTGGAGAACCATGATGGATACAGGGGGAAGAAACCAGTGCACATCCCCAGAAGACGAAGCACTGGGCCTGAGGAGCTGGCCATGAGGTTTCTTATACTGTGCAACACAAACTTCAAGTTCCTGCCATGGACCATGAGCCCAGTAGGCACTGACCCATGCTCCCCTTACCAGCCCCTCGGCTCTGGTGCCCTCTGGGTGTTGTAAGACACCTGGTCCCCAGGTGTGTGAAGGGTTGACTGGACTTTGCCCCCTTGCTATAGAGTCAATGGTTGAAAATGCAGTTCTGGCCATTTCCACGAGCTGTTTATCCCCATAGCAAGTTGGAAGGGCCTGAACTTAGAATGGCTTTCTCCATCAGCGCTCAGAAGTCAGCAGGAAACATTTTAAGCAAAGAGGCACACTATCTGTACTTCCAGAGATTTATATTTGGCCTAGAAGTCGTAGTCTCATTATAGTGCCACTTTTTTTTTAATTAGAAGAGTTTTAATTTAGATTTTCTAATAAAATTTCTAGAAACTTAGATGAATGGGGAATCCATGCATCTTAAAGGCCATTGGATTTCCACTGGTTGAACTGGTCTTCAGGGTCCTCTATCTTCCTGGCCAACTTCACCTGTATTTGGTGCTGATAAAATCCACTCACCTCTATAGGGAAGTCTTTTGATGCTCCTATCTAGTCTCATAAAACAAAGCCTTGAGTCCTGAGGTCCCCAAATGGCCTGGTTTGAGTCTTCAATCTGGTTTTCTGTACTTGGGAAGTGGAGTACAGTACACCTGGCCCTGTTCTTGTGCCATTGTTTATGAATTCATATTTTCCTGCCCATCCAGCAGGAACACTAGGGCAGCTACCCATCCCCTAAAGAGACTGGGACACCTTTTCCCTGCAGTGCCTGGTCCATGCAGCTCATCACGCCCCAGCCCTGCTTGCCTGTGCACCCAGGCCCCGATGCCTTGCTCTGCTCCATGGCATCTTACCCCCTTCTCCTGAGCTCCCCCATCCCTTCCCTGAGTACATGGAGACTCTCATCTGCAGGAGCCAAGTGGGTGCCACCCCAGCCTGCCCCTGACCTCACTGGTGACTGCTCCAGGGGTGCAGACCTTGGCCCTGGGGCTGTAAGTGGAACCCAGCAATCACTGGGAGTGTGTGTGTGTTGGGGTCCAGGTGAACAGCCTTGATCTGCAGCTCTGATCAAGAGCAAATCCAGTAGATACTGCAAACTGGATACGGGGATTCAGGCCTATCTCTCCTGGGAGGGGAGCAGGAAATACCTCCCTGGAGTTGTGTATGGGTGACATCTGTGATCTCTAAATCTGGTAGCCTGCGTGGCAGGCATTAACTAAATAGACGTGAAGCAAAGAAGGAAGCTGGACTCTTCAGAGTCACCTTCCCCTGGGAGGCTGGGGTGGACAGGGAAGCCCTTTGATCTGAATCCAGACAGTGCCACACACTCAGTTCTTGGGCTGGAGCTGTGTGGCTTTCCTACTGCTGCTGACCATGTCATGGTGGGAATGGGTCACCTGGAGGGCTCATGGCCATGGTGTGCAGGCCTGGGATCTGCTCCTATGAAATCCATATAATCATTACAGGCAATTACAGGGACAGCATCCTTCCTTGGAAAAGCCAACACCTGAAATGTTCCAAAGTCTGGAGAGTTGTGCACCAGCAAGACGCCACAAGAAGAGAATTCCACCCCATGAAATGCTTTTATGCTCAAAATTATTAAAGATTCTCTATTAAATTACCATCAGTCTATGTGTATAAGATGTATGTGAAACTAATCGATTTTCTGTTTAGAATTGGGTCCTATCCCAAGATATCTCATTATATGTACACAAATATTCTAAAAATCCAAAAAGCAGTCTAAAATTTGAAATATTTTTTGTTCCAAACATTTCATATATATATATATATATATATATATATATACACACACACACACACAAATATACATATTTACATACATACATATATATATTTTTATTATAGTTATATATAATTAACATACATATATATGATTTTTATATTATAGTTATATATAATTACATTCTGAAATTACCTAATTTGTATATAACAGGTATTTCTTGTGTCCTAAACATAAATCAACCACTTTGTTTCTTATATAACACTATATGGATAAAAAGGCAGCTTTGTCTTATCCAAAGGTCTATTTTGCCTTCTTAAAGGTATTTTCAAGAATTAATTCAGAGCCAGTGGCATTATTTCCTCACATGCCAACGTTAGAATCAAAACCCTTGCCCAGGGGGCTGGGCTTTGGCTCAGTGGTGGAGCACTTGCCCTGCACACCTGAGGCCCTGGGCTCCATCTCCTGCTCTGCAAAACAAAAAAACAGCACCTACCAAGATGGCAGGCCTCCGCTCCATTCATGATGCATGTAATATGTGTAAAATATGGGGATTTTAGATAGATAGCAACTTGACCAGATATCCAACTCATCTCTACGCCTTGCTCCCAGTATCTTGTTATGACAAAGAGAAAAGAAAGAAAGAAAGAAAGAAAGAAAGAAAGAAAGAAAGAAAGAAAGAAAGAAAGAAAGAAAGAAAGAAAGAAAGAAAGAAAGAAAGAAAGAAAGAGAAAGAAAGGAAGGAAGGAAGGAAGGAAGGAAGGAAGGAAGGAAGGAAGGAAGGAAGGAAGGAAGGAAAAGAAAAACTGCATTCAGACCCCATCATATTTATGAGACCAGCTCTAAAGCACAAGCTTAGCAAAACCGTCCCCCCAGAGGCTGCCGGGTGGAGATGCTCCATGGTGAGTGGGGAAGGTGGCGTGGTGCCCGGCTGCCCCAGGTGGTGCAGGACATTGGACTCACCTGCTCTGTACTGGTGGCTGGTTTCCTCCACCAAAAAAATGTACCCCACAGATTTCAGAGAACAGCTGCCTCCATGATGGGGTGGGAACAGTCTTCCATAAACCATTCAATAAGGCAGCAAGGAGCGAGTGGTAGCCCAGCCTTGGGAAGGCGGGTGGAGTGAGGGGAAGGAAGTCAGCCATCAGCAGAGACCCCAGGGCCAGCAGCATGCTGCCCCTCAGATGGGAACAGTCCGCTGCAAGGTTGATGGGCACCTGCTTTCCCTTCTTTGGGGAAATTGCTGGGTCATGTGACAATACAATGCTTAACCCACTGAGGAACTGCTAAGCCATTTTCGATAGCCACTGCCCCAGGTTACATACCCACCAGCAAGGTGCGAGGGTTCCCATCTCCCTGCTCATTCACCAGCACTGCTCCCTTCCTCCCTCCCACCCACCCAGGACAGCACCTGTCTCCTATCTGCTGAGCTGGAAGTCCAGCAGGAGGCTAAACTGAGGTCCAGGCTGGAGCAGCTGTGCCACAGCAATTGTCGGGGGAGATGTCACTAAGCTTTTTAAGTTGTCTGAAGAGAAAGGAGGGAAATAGCGCTGGGGACGCAGTACTCTTTCATTTGATGACATCTCCTTTGTGACCATCCACAGCAGAGTCTCAGAAGTAAGAGCTAGTCACAGACTTACAGGAACCAGTTTGAACTGCTTAGTTAGGAGTGTCCAAACCCGTGAATGTCCACTCTCCATACCCAGACCTGTCTTCTCCACACTGCAACTTGTATTCTTGTCCCAAGCACCAGCCTCCTTCCAGGAGTGCCTCATGGTCATGATGAATTTAGGAAATAGAGCAGAGGAGACTCAACGGATAAGAAAGTGTGAAGAATCAATCAGGAAAAATGGAACCAGTCTCTCTCCTTGACTGTGACCTATGGAGGAGTGGAGTGGTGTGGTCATGTGGGAGAGAGCATGGTGGACATTGTTATCTCATTCCTCTCCAGTGGGATTTTGCCTGAGACTTATGGAGACCATGGCTTTGGCAGATGCTGCAAGACACGAATTGACAAGTGGTTTTATGAGTCCTTGTGCCCATGCTGTGTTGCTTTGGGGTTGCTTTGGCATCAAGGAGGGGCTCTTCCCACATGAATCCCTAAGTCCAGTCACAGAGCTGACTGTTCTCTTGGATGATCTGGTCATATCCACCAACACTCTCCTCCTTTCCACTGAGGACCATTTGTGTGGGACTTCCAGAAACCTGTTCCCAAAGAACTTGGATTGGAAGAGGATGCAGGCAGATGCCCCCACTGTGCTGACCAGTGGAGGAGAAGAGGCTCAGGTGGAGGCTGCCCACTGGGCAGTTTGGATCCCATCACTGGGGAGTCTTTTCACTGAAAGGTGAGCAGCTCACAGAGGAATCCTGATGAGTCCCCAGGCAGAGGACCTAGACAACAAGCTGGGATTGGCAGAAAGATGCTTGTCTTCTCCCTGCTGAGCTACACTAAGAGCAGACAGGCCTGATCCATCCAGTATGGAACCCAAATCCAGACTTAAGACACCTGACCACCACGGCAGTGGGCCTCCAAACACAGGAGGATGAAACACAAAGCAAGAGCTTCCTCCCCAGACCACCGAGGGTCTACCTCCTTCTGCCTCCCCCAAGCTCTTGGTCTATGGAAAGGCTCCTGGACTGGTCCCCAACCCACACTGTTGGAATGGGACCAAGCAAATTCCCCTTCCTCATTCATGACAGAGTCCCATGTGGGGATGAAGAACTGGAGGTTGTGGAAAAGCTTCAGTAACATTAGAACAGAAAGAACACACAGCTTCAAGAGGCAAGAGAAGACACGTTTTACCAGGATTTATTGAGGGAAACAAGTGGGATTTTGAATAAATTCCTTACACAGCCCAGACCCTGTCCCCACAGACAAGGCTGCTTCTCTGGGAGGACGTCAGGGTCATTTTCTCTTTCCACGGCTGAGCAGATGATCCCTAAATGATGTCTTTGATCCTCATCTATTTTAGACACTGAAGGAATCAGGAAGAGTGCCGCAGTCCGGCTGCAGCAGAATAATCAGGGGGGTGACGAACAACTTGTGTAGATTGATACAGCAGGAGTAGGAGCCCTTTATTGCAGGACAGGAGCAGTATTTATACATTCCACACAGCTTATCTAATTAACATAAACTAGATACATCAGTCAACCAATCAGGAATCTCTACACTTAATGGCTCGCTTTTGTTACTTCTCAAACCACTCCCTCTGGCATTTTGCCAGGCACCATCCAGACTTGTTTACGAACTCTAACATTCCCCTGGCTAAATGCCAGGTGTTATTTTGACTTGTTTACAGACTCTAACAGAAGAGAAACCTGGGAGAAGGTTAAAAAAAAAATGGAACAGTAAAAGTGCGGTGGGTGATCAGCGTGAGGAAGGAACCGGTTCAGAAACCCCCGCTGGCAGGTCCGAAGTGGCGCTGGCTTAGAGACCTCACGGGGAGGCTGGACCCCTGGAGCCAGGTGGGCAGCTTCCCCTGCTCCGTTCACACCTCTCATGCCGAGCAGGAATGGGGACTTTGTGCTTCTTGAGGCCAAGGGGACTCCTCTGCACTTCAGATGAGACTTTATCATTAATATCAACAGCAAAGAAAGATCTATTATTAATGTCCTCATAAATATTCAACATTCAGAAACCAGACGCCAAAGAAAGCTCTCACAGCATCCACAGGGCTGCCTGGCTGCTCGGAGATTTCTCCCTTGTGTTACCAACATGGAAGTTAAGCATCTTAAATTAGCAAAAAAAAAAAAAAAAAAAATAGACCAACTCCAAATATAAACAATTCACTCTAAAACCAATGGATTCCAGAGGTTAGCTTCTGATTATTAAGGAAGCTTCTCTGAGCCACCTTACTCTCTCTCTTTCTCTCTTTTTTTCTTTTTTCTTTCTGTGTTCTCTTCAGGGACTGGTACCAGGCTTCTTTCTAATCAGTAATTGGTTGTTGTTGTTGTTGTTGTTTTTTCCACACACACTTTAGTTGTTTAGTGCATAAATGTTCAGAAGTTAATTTTTAACTTATATGCAGACCACCCACAAACTGCTTAAACAAAGGCTTCTTGGTATGAAAATATGCTCCACGAACATCAGCTATTATTACCATCATGAGTGCACTGTGGGAAACAGCCACATAGCAGGTGCAGTGGTGCACACCTGTAATCCCAGAGGCTGGGGAGGCTGAGGCAGGAGGATCATGAGTTCAAAGCCAGCCTCAGCAATTTAGTGAGGTCCTAAGCAACTCAGAGACACCCTGTCTCTAAATAAAATATAAAAAGGACTGAGGAAGTGGTTAGTGGTTAAGTGTCCCTGGGTTCAAGCCTCAGTACCAAAAAAAAAAAAAAAAAACCACATCTAGTAAAGCAGAAGAACCCATCCCTTCCTCCAAACCCTTGTTGACTACTCCCACATCAAGGAATGCTGAACTTAAAAACCCGATTTACAGAAACAAATACAAACCAGGACTCGGCTCCCTCCGATGGAAGTTTTGGGAGCTGAGGACAAGCGGGAGGACTTGCAGAGGGTGAGCTGGGAGCTCACACATTCCAAAATTCCATTATGTTGGCGATTCATTTTTCACAACAGCTTTTAAATAGCAGAGCCTCGTCTTCGTGCATCTCCTTTGTCAGGACGCCTTGTGGGGGCCATTCCTGGTGCAGAAGCCTCCCCAGCTCTGTCATCCAGCAGGGAACCACCTTCAAGCCTCACAGGCCTCCTGGCACGATTCAGACCCACTCTACGGTGCCCACTGCTTTCAAGATCTCTTCCTTGTGGCCAAGAACACCTCCTTACTAGGCAGGGGGTGGGCACAGACACTGTGTCCTCACCAGACTCCCCGCCCTGCAGCTCCATGATCCAGGCTTTCTCCAAAGAAGATTTTTTCTTGCCCACGTCTCTCAACCCTTCTGCGTTCTGCAAAAGGGTCAATGCCTTTGAGCATTACTGAATCACTTTTCTCAGAGTTGGAACACGCACACTGGGGATTTTTGATGTTGACATCTGGCTTCACATGTGTAACTCGAAAGACTCATTGAAGCACCCACTATAAATCTCAGTTCCTCGGCCTGGACCCCAGGGTCTGTTTAATCCTCCCGATGAGACCAGCTTGGACCAGAGCTAAGGTGAGCCATGGGAGACTTGGAAACTGCCATCTTGCCTGGCTCATGGCCTAGGACTGGGTGGCTCCTTAATGGCGGCATGGTTTCAATGCCCAAGGGCTTTCTGTTTGTTCCTATTTTGTTTTAACTCATTAACTCTCAATTCTTAGAGGGGCATAGCTTTGACTTTAAAGCATTTTATTTACAAATTCATGCAAACTGTATAATATATGGTTGACTTTAAAGTTTTCAAAGAGTAATTTTGACCAGGAATCATTTTCCTCCTTTGTGTAGACTATGGAAATGAAATTGTGTATGTAACATATGCTCCATTGCCAAATGCACAAAAACTCATGTGGAAGTATTCTAAAATAAATGAAATGCTATCCCTGTGTGCCAAAGCACTCCACCCTGATAGATGAGAAAAAAAATTCTGCAAATGACTGATGATTTAAAGCATTATGACCATGTAATTGTAATTTTAAAACTAATGCCTACCAAACCCTGATGATCCATGAAACAATTTCCTAAGTCCACATCAGTGCCTTTAACCCTCACAGCAACACTAGGAGGAGGGGAGGGCTATCATGGCATCTTTGTTTGCAGATGAAGAGACCTTCAGAGAAGTGAGCCTCTTGCCTAAAGTGAAGCCAGTGAGAGAATTAGATGTCACATCCAGACAAGTCTTATCTACAAGCTAAGGATGGTCACCAAGGTGCCTACCACATGCTCAACAGATTAGGGCTATTTCTGGGGACAGACTGGGATCCAAGGAAGGACTGGGACCTCATGCTGAGCTGGGCAGCAGGTGGAGCTTGGTAAGCCTGAGCTCAGAGTCACCATTCCCCACTGGGGTTAGCACTGGGTGTATCTCAGGCAGCCTTCCAAGTCAGGCCCTGGTGCAGAACACAGCAAGACAAGCCTCTGGGAATGTGTGCTGTAGCCGGCGAGGTGAACTGCAGGCAGACAAACCATCCAGAGGATGGCAAACGGGAAGCAGACAGTGGGGAAATGACAGAAAGGTCCAAAAGGCCCTGCCCCTGGGGACCTTCCCGTCACTGTCCAGTGGCTGGGAGGCCTTCGCCCTAATGCCCCAGGAGGTTGTGTCTGAGGGCCTGGACTGCAAGTCTTCTGCTGAGTGGGCAAAGGGAAGGCCTGGGGCTAGCCCGCAAGTGAAGGAGAAGGATAGAAAATGAGAAGTAGAAGCAGGACCTCGGCCACAGGGCCTCAACCACAGGGCCTTGACCATGGGAACCTCAACCTGCTCAGTTTCAACAAAGGATCTCGAGTGTGGGCCGTGGGAAATGGAGAACACAGAGCCATTTTCAAGTAAAGCTGAGACCAGGTGGGACTCTGCATCCTGAGGGGGGAACAGTGACCCAGAACTAGCTCTGTGAGTTTGATATATAGGGTCTCACAATCAGGAAGTTAAACTGGAGGGGCACTGTAAATTGTGCAAGGCTTTTGTGGGAAATCTCATGAAAATCAAAAGGATATCAGGAAAGAGACCAAGCGGTAGGAGGCAGGCAGGAAGGGGTAAGTTCCAGGGAGTGATATTGTCCCAATTATATTGTTATATCGTGTGCCTGAATGAATATATGACAATAAGTCCCATCATTATGTACGACTCTAATGCACCAATTAAAAAAAAAGTGAGGGGTAGGAAGAGTTTTCTTCCTGCACTAAAAGGTTACAAGACTACCAATATTTCTGTGGCTGTCCTGCTGCACCCAGGAAGCCCATTGTCCTGGAACATCTGATACCTATTGGTGTCAGAGCCCTGAGTCAAGGCTGATACCATCTTCACCTTTTGGCACCAAGTGTTTCCCAGGCTTGGCTTTTGCCAGCAGGATCAGCCAATGGCCAGAGCTCATCCGCTCTCCAGATCATTCTAAGCAGAATGGAAAGCTACAAGGGAGTTTGGGGCATGAAAGTTATATGATTCGCTTTATGCTTTAAATTAACCTCTTTACCACACAGTAGAGAGTAGATTATGGGAATATGTGTACATCTTGGGTCATAGACAGGTAGATAGAAAGAAAGTTGGGTGGGTTGGCACGTTGGAGATGTGGCCTGCATTTAAGTGGCCTTGGATATTTCTTTGTAGGTTCATCTTCTCTTGCCTCGGGAGGCAGGTGATGCCAGGGAACTTTTGCAAAGGATGTGACTTTAAGCTCTAATATCCCAATCATAAAAGTACACGTGTCACCCTAGTGGGATTGAAGGTAAGGCCTTTTTGCAAGAGGAATTCTGAGGCTCGTCTTTAATTCTCCAGCATCAATTTCCCTGAAAATCAGGTTACTTCCTCAGAGGTGAAAGACATGTTCAGAAGCTAATTTTTAAAGTCGTGAAACTGCACAGTTACTAGTTTCACCACCAAACCTCTTTGAAAAGATATTTATTTTGGTTCCAAAAAGTATCTTGTCCTTATTCACCATTAAGGGACCATAATAGGACATATAAACAGGAAAGCCAAAGAAACTTAAAGAGATGGACCAATGTTGATTTAGATAGAGATGTAGCATAGAATTAAGGTAGATATAGATATTAAGATAAATGTAGAAAATGCATGTAGGTGTGGAACAGACACAGAGAAGGTATAGTCACAGATATGGAATATACATATGTATGAATATAGATAAAGAAGACAGATGATAAGATAGATAAATGGGAATGTGGGAAAGAGATACAGAACAGGTACAGACATGTAGCTATCTAAAATGTATGGATATACAACACAGATTTGAATGTAGAAAAAGAAGACAGATTAGATAGATAGATCTATCCATAGATGGATCCATAGATTGATTGATAGGTAGATAATGTGCTGCAGATTGTGTAGAAACGTAGATATAAAAGTTAAATGGTTTTCGTGCTGTTTAGCTCAGCCGTTAATCTGCCTAACTCACACACAGGTCCTGAAAATAAACTAGATAAAACTAGAAAAAGGTGAAATTCTCAGCTACAATGATCAATTGCCAAGTTTCTCAAAAGGTAAAGAAAAAGAAAAGGCTGTACTTGGCACAAAATCACTGTTTCAATGATCCTAAAAGATTCAGAACCCCCTGGGGCCAGGCAGGGGAAGAATAGTCCACTGGGATCTTCTGTTACTGCCTCGCCCTGTGTTATTTTCCTGGACCAGGCATCGAGGTCTTTTCCCATCAGATGCTGTGCATCCTCTGTGTGCTGAGTTCAGCCACCCTGAATTATGCTCAACTAGTAGAGAATTCTCCTCCCTGGTCCGTGAGCACCATGGTCTCTGTCCTCCAGAGAGAGGAGCCCACAGCTCATCTGAGATAGGAGGTTAAGTGTGCCTGGCATTTCACCCCAAACCCTCCTCTGAAGGTCTTCCTCTGTGTGTTCCTCTAGGTGTGGCTGTACCTGCTTGCATTGCTTCAAAGGTGCCAGGAGAAAACATGTGTATCTCTAACAGGCACCCAAATGTCCAGCCTCGAGGAGAATGCGTTACATCCCAACCCCACATTCCGGGTGCACAACTGTACTCCTTCAGTACAGCTCTGTGGCTTGCTGGGAAGATGTCGGAACCCTCCAGTCCTCCAAATTCACCTTGTGGAAGTTGGCCCTGTGTGAGGTCAGAGGTTCTAGAGGCAGAGAGTTTCACTGGAGGCCTTAGAAGAAAGTGCCAGTAGCAGAAATGCAGAAGGTTATCCAGAAAGTTCTTCCAGGGCAAACCCCAGCTCCGAAGGCCAGAGGGTGCAGCTGAAGATGAAGTAATCACTTGGAGAAATTGTTGATATTCATTTTAGACAATATTTATAAAATGCTATCTGTTTAGCTCTTGAATTGGTAAAAATGTGGAGAACATTATTATTTTTATTTCCTTTTTGCTTCAGTGGATACTAAGGCTTGGAAAGAAAAGGCCTTGCTCTAAGGGATGTAGATGCTAAGAGACAGAGAATAAATCTCCCCCCACCCTGCTTGATGTCCTGGGCCTCCTCCCCTGAGCAGTGCCCCTCCTCCCTCTGTGGGTCTCTCTATGTGGGGTTCCACATGTGTCCACATTGAAAACACATCGTGGGCCTTCAAAAGCAAACAGACTCCTAAAACAGGCATCGCACAAGGCCAAAGAGAGATTCCAACATTGGGCTTCATGCAAACCCGAAGGTGCCTGGTCCTCAGGGCTTTGGGAAGTGACCCACGTGCAGTCTAAAGTAAAGTGACCTTTTTTTTAACAAAGTCTTTTACAAAGTCCAGGAAAATCCAGGAAACTTCAAGGACTTGGCTATTTCTGTCAGTGGAAACTAATTCATAGTCTTGAAGACTCAGAAGATGGTAAAGTATTGGGTTTGAAATAATACAGGATTGATAAGATGTTATTTCAATAATCATCACTAATTCTTTGTTATTTATGTTTGCCTTTCAAATAGTAAAGGCTTTCTGTATAGTAGAATGCATTTTATTACATTTATGGAATATGGTGTGTGTGTGTGTTTGTGTGTGTGTGTGTGTGTGTGTGTGTGTGTGTNAACTGAATTAACTGACAGGCTTCAGATCTAACAAATTATTCTGTGTGTCTGGCATCTAGTAGGTGCTTCATAATGAATCCTTGCTGTGCGTCCTCTGTGTGCTGAGAGTTCAGCCAATGCTGGGGATGCAGCAGCAAATCACACCTACAGTCTCCCTGGGAGCTGGTGGCCTGGGGGAGGGGATGTGAAAACAGCCTTGTCTGTTAGTGCAGCACTTCTCAGGCTGTGACGATCCAGAACAAGGCGGAGGACAGTGGAAGAGCTCACACTTAGTCAGCTTGGCGCACAGAAAGCCTCTCCCACAGGGGACATTTGAATGCCAACGTGAAGGACAGGAGGGAGAATCCCATGTGGGATCCGGGGAGAGTACTTTCTGCAGAGTTAATGGGAAATGAAAAACTGAGCTAGGAGCGTGCTTACTGCATTTGAGGAACAGCCAGGAGGCCAGGGAGAGAAAGAGGGGAGAGAGGGAGGGAAGCAGAGGCCAGAAAGGAGGGCGAGGCAAGGAGGTGGAGAAAGACCACGGATTGCAAAGTGGTGCATTTGGTTGGCTCACCCCCTTCCTGGAAGCCTTCTCCCAGAGTAAGGAGGGAGCCTGATGACATTCCTGAAACATCTCCCCTATACATTTGGGGATCTCTTTGACCCTTTTATCTTTTTAATTGCATTATTTAGGTTACAATGGCTGCCCACATTGGAAAACCCAACTAACCCATCCTTTATTGACTTGCATGATAGTTACAATTGTTGGATACATAACAGCAAATACAAAGGTAGGAAAAACTGAGGTTTGCCCACGAATCATTGGTTTTGTCCAGAAATCTGGTTCTTCGTCTTTCTAGTCTGCATCTCTTAATATTCTGGCGTTCTGGTCACTCTTGTCTCCTCATGGAAACAGAATGGCTGCTGCAATTCCAGACATCATGTTCACACTTGACAACATCCAGTCAATAATGAGAGGAGTGAAAAGCTAACCTTCTCTTTATGTAGCTTTCTATTTCTAAAGAGAGAAAACATTTCCCAGAAATTGGTAGCATATCTTCCTTGTTGCTTATTGACTAGAGTCAGACCACCTGAGGAAATAGCAAATAGAATTGTGCTCTTCTGATTGGTTTGTTCTGATTAGGGATTAGTCCTTCAAGCCACCATTCAGCCACTTACATTGTGCCCAGTATTTTCCTAAGTGCTTCACCTAGAATCATTTATTCCACACTACAACTTTCATTGGGTAGGAAAGTATTAGTGTATATTTATTTCCTAAGAGAAGGAAATAAATAACCCCAGGGAGGCCTGTCTGCAGACACATGTGCCCAGAGGATGTGCCCAGAGGAGCAGACCTCCATGACCAATGGGGTCAAAGCAAAGGTGTCCATATTTAAAGGTCACATTTCCAAGGGAGGCAACTACATCTGCCAGGTTAACTCATAACTGATTAAAAATTAAAACCCTCGATTAGCATTGCTAATGCTCTCAGGGCAATTGTGCAGCGAGGCCCATGGAAGCCAAAAGTGAGCAGACTCCTGGCCTAGCCATTGCCCCTCTAGAACATTCCTGAGCACATTCAGAGCAGGACTACTCATAGCATCCAGAGGTTGGTGACTCTCCAGAGCCCATCAGGAGCCAGGTGGGTAAATTGTAGAATATTTACAGGGATCTGCAACACAGTGACATGACCCAGGTTATCACAAGGCAGGCAGTGAGCAAGTAGTTCTTGAAAGCTTCACGTTGAATGAGAAACACCAGCACTTTCCAAGGCTCCAGCAAACAAAGCTCATCTATGCTGGGAGACACCAGAACGGTGTCTGGTGTTGATTTGGGAAAAGCTGGTGAATGTGGAGAAGATCGGCAGGAGCCTGCCGTGAGTGCTCTCTACGTTTTAGGAGGTCAATGGCTGCAATATTGTCACTGATAAAGAACCTGGACACTCTTGTTTGCTTCCTGGGTTGCCTGAGATGGACTGGCAGATCTCAGATGAGTCTTTCTATAGAAAAAGTGAAAGAAAGGCAGGGCTCAATTCATAGGTTCAGATATATTACAAGATTCTGAAACTGAACTTTCTCTGAGTTTCAGCTTGTACTTGGACACCCCCTGCCCCCCAAAAAACCCAATGCTCCATGAAAGCAAATTGTAATATTGGGGAAAAGATAAAGACAGAAGCAGCCTTGCTTTTGGGACAGCTCTGAGGCTCATGTCTGGACTGGGGTCACCAGGAGATGAGCTGTCACACCTGCAAACCCCAGAGCCTGATTCCCAGGACAGAGTGTTTCCAGATCCCTCTGTCTGAGATGCCCCTTGGCTCCCACTGTCTCCATCACAAACAGTAATAAAAACAACCTGCGACCTCAGGTGCATTCCTGGTGGCCTCTGGCTGAGTCCTGGATGCCTTCTCTTTGGTCCTTTCTCTTTCTTTGCCTTCTGAGCAATTTTGCAGATCTTCGACATTTGCCTTTCATTCATTCTAAGGGATGCATCTCAAAATGAGATAGTAATAAAGCAATTGTCTCTTTGGAATTAGTCTCCTTCTTCACTCAGGTGATCCCAGGTGGAGCAGAAGAGTCACTCTGCCCTTGAAAAGAGGGAGGGAGGTGCCTTTGCTCCAGAGCTCTGCTGGTAACCATCACAATGAACCCCAGGCCCATGTCTGCAGCTGGAGATGGGGCTGCTGGGAACCAGTGTCCCTCACAGAATCTGACTCAAGACCATTGATCTCCATACAGGGCTAACAAGCACCCAAGGAGGCACAGGAGAAGGGGGCACTTCAGGTCAGTGTTGACCACCTTTGAAGAAATGGGTGCTATGGAGGCTAAGTGTCTGCACCCACAGAAAGGCACTTCAGTACATCCCAGCTCTTGAAATGCTCCCCAGACCCTTGGCCCAGCAATTCTGTTCTAGATAATTATCCTGCAAAGTGATTGAATAAATGTTCAAAGATTAAATGTCACTGCATATTCATCTAAGGGATTATGTGGTCTGCCTGAAGGATAACAAAAATCAAATTGATGTTGTAGGAAGACACTTAATAACGTGGACATGTTTATGGTCACTGTTAAATTTGTAAAAGGCTGAGAGGCAGCACAGACCAGTTATTTAAAAGCATTGTTTTTCTTAAATGGGGCAGTAAGTGAAAATACAGTCATGAAGGTGATAGGTTTCAGGTGATTTTTACGTGTTAATTGTTTTGTTTTCTATGAGGAATATTAGGTCGTCTGCAGTCAGACAAAATACATAAGGTTTTTTGCGTTTCTTGAGAATGTGGTTGGGAATTCTAAGCTGTGTGTCTTAGTGTCTCAATGAGGCCTCGGGATCGGTAACTCGCAAGTTTGTGTTTCTCCCTTTTTCAAAACAAATTCTCCTTCCTATGCCAATTTGTTAAGAGAAGTATTCAAGAATTCTGTCCACGTGAATTATATTCCTATTTTATTATAGCTATGGGTAAAAGTAATTTCACATTAGCCAATATTTGACTAAGAAGATGAAGTAAAATTAGATGCATTTATCACTGTGGTTTTCAGTCATTGCAAATGAGAGGCACCGAAAACCACAATCTTCTCAACACAGGAGAGGAAAAGTAAATCAGGCGGTGGATTACCAGAGAATGATCTAGAATAACTTGTGTCTGTTTGTCATCAAACTCAGTTTCCAAACTGGATTAATTGTGCCCTTTAATAGCTGATTTAATCCCAAAGTTTGATCTGAAAGTCGCAATGAAAACAAACAAAAATACTGTGCTTCCCTGTTTTCATTTCTTTTGTCCAGCTAGTACTTCCCTTTTGCAAGTGAAATGTGGTGGAAGGTTTTCCTGAGTGTGGGTAGGAAGTAGCTCACAGTTAGGAGTTGCTGTGGAATTCCATCCCCACAATACCCTGCCCGGCACCTGGTACAGTACCTGCCACGTGGTACCTACTCTGCCAGTATCGCCGGCTGGCTGGCTGGTGGAACTGCTTCTATTTGTCAAGTGTTGCTTCTGCAAGTTTTCTACTTGGTGACTTCATTAGCATGAGCAGCTTGCAGATGTAGACACACAAAGAGCAGGAATGTGCTAAAATGAGATTAGAAATAAGATGTTGTAAATGTGTATAGAGGAATATGTTTTGAGGAGAGACAAGGAAAAGAACTTCTTGTTAGACCTTTTACAGAGAGCGGAATGGAAATTAGGGAGATTAAGTTTCCTGTGGAGGTCACGTTCGGATGTCATCTCGGGGTAGGGCCTTTGCCTGCCATTACTGAGACCTCAATGCTGAGAACAGCCCAGACTGCAGCCCTGTGCCTAGTATTCATAAAGGGAATGCTGAACGCATACTTCAGGTTTCCTTCCCCTGACATGACTGACGCGTGGCATCCCACAAGTCCTTGTTATAGGAAGCCACCCCCAGCCATCGCTGTGATATATAGTGGCACGGCTGGCCTGCACCCACCAGATTCCAGTAGCGTCTTACCCAGTTGTGAAAACCAAAAATGCTTCCCGACATGGCCACATGTGTGTGGGATGGTCAGAGGAGGCACAAACGGGGCCCATGAAGCAGTGTCCATTCATTAGACTGGAAAATTCGACTTGATAAGTCGGTTTTCTCTAAGTCCGCATCTCCTGATCTGACCCCTACCCTCACTGTGAACCTGCTCTAAAGCTACCACAGGTGGCTGCCATGGTCTGGCACTTAGGAAGGCACAGAGGCTGGGGGCCCTCCGGGGGGCAGTCCAGGAGGCCACACAGGGCTCCGGCCAGCAGGTGGGCCACGCTGTGACTGTGCCTGGATCAGGAGTGCTTGTGGAGTTTACGTCCTGTGCACCCCTCCAGGAAAGAACTCAGTTTGGCCAAAGCCACAAAGAAGCCAGAGCAGCTGTGAGTTCATTCAGTCCAAATTTTGAGTCAGAGAAATCTGGCGCCTGAAGGTGACTTCTGCTTTGACTTTGGCCAGCGTGCCACAGGGAGTCCCACATAAGTATGTTTTGGAGGGAGCTTCACATGGGCCTTCCATGACTCCCTTGTGTCACGTTCGCCCTCCCAAGTCTCTTGGGCAAATATCGGTCACTGTTCTCCAAGTGCTATGGGGTAGTTGCCTGTTTACCCAAAGGGTCCCCTTCCCACACCATCAGTCCAATCCCACTCCTCCCAGATGACTGGAATTCTGGAGTGCTCTCTGCTCACTGCAGAAACAAATCTACAACAATGAGGATGGTGGCAACTCGAAAGTCCCCAAATGGATCATTTAAAGAAATGATCTAAGCAGACAAAGAATTTCACTGCAAATTCAGAAATACTTTGGATCTAATCATTTGACAGTATTGCCTGTGAACAGGCAGCTAAAACCACCTGTGCAAGGAAATGCCTCCCCAAAATGTGCATATTAGAACAGGGGCAAGGCTTGGGGACGTGGGTGGCACCACTTAGGGGCCTCAACCAGCAGTGGTGGGTCCCTCTGCAGGCCCAGACCTGCGGCTTCTCCAGCTTTCCTGCCCACGGAGGGCTTCTGGCCTCTCAGCCCCATAGCAGCGACATCCAAGGTGGCCCAAACTAGAGGGCCAGGAAGTGCTTGGTCAGCCTGGGTCAGGGGTGGGGTCCCCCAGGTGTGAGTAGGTGTGGGAGAGCATGGGGGGCAATGGGTGGTGGCTTTGGAGACCAGCTGGCCAGGTCTCTCCTACCCTCTCCCCAGCTCCCATGTGTATGGTGCCTCCTGGATCAATCCTCAATTCCAGCCCGGCAGGCTCCGCCTCCTCCTGAACCTGCTGCTTCCTTAGTGGTTGGATCTCCTGAAGGGGTATCGGGACCCCAGCCCCTCCCTCCAACCTTCTTTGCTTCCTGACCAGCATGAGGTGAACAGGTTTCCTCTGCCAGGACATCCTGGGTCACCATAGACCCCAAAACAGTAGGATGGAGACCTCTGAAACCCTCAGCCCAAATCAATCTTTGCTCCTTACAAAGTTGGTTATCTCAGTTGTTTTAACAGAATGACTAACACTCGGGAACACATTTTTCTTGGCCAGGGTAATGAAACAAGTCCCAGTTACTTGGAACTTCTCTCCACTGGTAACATTCTCCCCAATTTTTATCAAATGCAAAGGTGTTTCTTTTCATCATCTGTTTGGTGGAGCTGTGGCTGGGGGCCAATGCCCTGGCTGATAATGGAAGGACTGGCTCCTTCCAGCTCCCTTGGAGATGCTTATTATTTACTTCATCTCCAGTGCATCAGCGTGCAAGGAAAATGAGATCATCTTTCTGTGAGTATCTTGCAACAAGAAAGAAGGAAAATCAATGTGTGATCATCATTCTTCTCCATCCCCACAGCAAATAAGTGAAGGGCTGGGATTCATCTCTGCTGGCAAAAATTGGATTATAAATGTTGGGGAAGCCAAAAGCAAATTTGAGACAAAATATGTTTTTCCCTTCATGGCTGAATGGCCCACTGAGGGGTTACAATTTCACATACCACAGTTTTAAGATTGTAAGGTTGGTTCCTGGGCCTGTGGTGTCTGGGTTTTTATTCTTATCTTTCAAACAATTATTAAAGTTATAGTATGTCATCTTTCTTACATGGAGGTGTTTGTAGATGGGATGTGGAAGGAAAGCATGGGATTACATAGGGAAAGGAATATTTCCTGGGGCAGCCTTGCCCCCCCTTAAAAAACACAAAGAACCCCGGGTGCAGTGGTGCACGCCTGTGATCCCAGCAACTCGGGAGGCTGAGGCAGGAGGATCACAAGTTCAAGGTCAGTCTCAGCAACTCAGCAACAACTTGCCTTGAAATAAAAGAGCTGGTGATGTATCTCAGTTTAAAGCACCCTGAGTTCCATCCTCCACGGTACTGCAGAAAATAAAATGAAATGAAAATAATAAATAAATAAATAAATATGCAAAAAGCATTGCTAAAATCAGGTACCTATGAATATGTATTAATTTGCTCGGCTCCCAGAGCCCTCAACCCTCTGTCCATGAATGAATCCCACAAAGCCTGTATCAAGCAAGCAATGTTTAACTGGGCCTGGATGAGAGGCAAAAGGATGAGCAGTAGTGATGGACAAGTGGGCAGCATGCAGAGGACCAGCAGATTGTATTCATAGAACACTGGGGTCCAGTGACCTGCACGTGTGGCCCGAGCATCCTCCAGGGACACGGTTGGTGATCTCAGCACAGACCACATGGCATCCATGGTGCTCCCAAGTCTACATCAGTGTGTGAGTTTCTGAGAAAATGAGGGAAAGGCACTTGCTACCATTTGGAGAGCTTGAGGTTTTTCTGGGAAGACAAGCCAGAGACAGACTGTGTGCATTCATCAGCTGCTCTTTTTAAATTAATTAATTAATTAATTAAATTAGGTATATATGACAGCAGCATGCATTTTGATTCATTGTAACCAATTGCAGCACAACTTTACCACATAGCTACAGCCTTCTCTCCACCCCCTCCAACACTCCCTGCTCCGTCCACCTCTGTATAAGCCATTCATGCCATTTATGGCACCCTTTCTTGGTCACACCTGTATGTTAGTTATGGGAGCCCATTATGTGCACGCAGATTTTGCCTTCTTCTTGCTAGGGCTGGGATGGTGCCTGATTAAGGCAGGACTTAGACAGGACTATGATGTTGCAGCCCGTGGACTCTGAGAAGGGTAGGACCCTGCCCCAAAGATGCATGCACATGGCAGGAGGCCAATAAAAACACAGCACCATGATGATCTAATGAGGATCAGAGGTGATTCCAGCACACTCAGGTACACTGTGGCACCGCCTGTGCTGGCTGCAACAGGCGGATCACCACTCGTGTGGTTACTTCAGAGGCCTCTGCACTGGAAACCTGGCGGGAGACAGGCAGCGGCTGCTTAGGAGCAGACTTCTCACAGTTGAATCTGGTCCATAGCAGCCCATCTGCCCACAGGGACCCTGATGCCATTTTATGTGAATATAGTACTCAATCCACTGTGTTCTGATTCTAGCGCTTCACAAATGGTAGAGCCACTGTGGTTTCCTTGAGTTTCTCCATTTAATGGCCCAAAGGTCATTCCCAGCCCAACAGCTGAACACTGTGTGCACACGCCATGGTACACAGGTGTGTGTTCTGGGCAATGACACAGTCTCGCAGGAGAAGGGACATATCTCTTCTCATCACCCACATCAACCAGGAACGGGAGGTGCAGAGCACAGGGCAGGCCGCCTGGTGCATCCGGATTCACAGCTAGTGTCCTTCCAAAGTTATGGCCTGCCTTTTTAGGACACACAGCACTAACCCCAGCGACTGATCCCCAAGCTCCTTCCTCATAGGACCAACAAAAAATGAATGGATCACAGAGCTCCATTTGTGCAGGCTGTCTGTAAGCTCAAAAGGATGAGGGCAGGAGCAGAGGGGTATTCCCAGCACCCTGTGACCCACTGCAATGCACCTGATGGCCTTGGAATGTCCTTGCTTCTGTCATCCAGCTATGTTCGAGAAATATTTCCTCTGTTGCCTACCTCTAAGGCATCCTGTAAAAGAAGCAAAACTTGTTGGTGACTTGTCACATCCAGGACTTCTGTGGCTGTGAGGACATCGTCAAGAGGAGCTGGATTGAGATCCATCTCTCAAGCAAATGATCTGTGTAGGGTGGGATTGCATGTCAACTTATAGTTCATTTTTAACCTATTATTATTATTATTATTATTATTATTATTATTATTTGCATTACAATTCTTATTACACTTATAAAGCACAATTTTTCATATCTCTGGTTGTATATAAAGTATGTTGACACCAATTTGGGTCTTCATACATGTACTTTGGATAATGATGTCTATCATTTTTTATTCACATCCTGAGTTGGAAACAATACTCAATATCATCAGGCAAACTTAAGGAGGTTGGTGAGGACAAACCTGGGTGACAGGAAGCATTCAAGGCCTGAGGATGGTATTCGAGGGTGATACAGCTGACTTGAATACATGAACACAAGCATGTGGGGTCAGAGGGGGGCTACTAGATTTGAAACAGTTCACTGCTGTAAAGCAATGACCACTGAATTAGAACAGGCTAGAAGACCCGATATGAATATGGAAATACAACGTTGTGCTTTTGAATAGCACATGGTGCTTTCCTACTGTGAGAGCAGAACACACATCTTTGACCAACAGCACTTTGAAGGCAAGAAGGAGACTTTGTGTTCTCATTATTTTCACAGAACTCATTTGGGGAGCTACCTTGACATCCATTAACAAGGTTTCAAACTTCCTATGTCTTATTTATCAAGCTGCTTCTGTGTTTTAAGTGCCTTTATTTGGAAATCAAGAGTAAAATTTTCCCTATTTTTGATCTATCACCCTATCCCCCAAGAGTTAGATCCTTTAAGAAAATTATGACAGAACTGCCGTGTGATGCCGGCCCACGAAGATGGGAATTCACATGAGCTAAATTGGCCTTGAACTCTGACTGCAGGAGATTCACTCATTCATTCATGTTGATTTCCAGGAGGAGGCTAGCCCCATTCCAGTCCCTGGGGGATACAGTGGTGAATGGGACCACTGAGGACCCTCCTACTGACATGCAGCTCAACTTGTAATTCAGGCATTTTGTTAATGAAACAAGGGGATAGGCCATATGTGACATATGCTGAGGTGGAGAGCCTGCCTCTGTGATGGAGAGACTCTAGAATGGGGTGGGCAGGACACAGGTGCAGGTATTACGGTGCAGGCAGATGGGGTCTAGGAGGTGACAAATGAGAAATTCTTCTTCTAAGGAGGAAAGATAAATAAAGAGCCCAACTGCATGCAGCAAGGTCAGGCAGGGGAGCAGCAAGGTCACTGGTCCCAGACAGGATTGGCACCCACTGGTTCCAGAGTGAATGGCAGGCTCCAATGTTGGAACACAGTGACTTCCCACCATCCTTCAGCATCAAACAGCTTCTTATTGATAAGGCAACTTTTAGGTATCCAAGGATCATGCTCAGAAAATGCAGATGGATCAGTTCTCTTTTGTTTCCTGTCCCCAGTCCATCTACCGATGGGCTCAGGAATGCAGGGGTCTTCCCCCAAGCCATCAGTCACCTCCTGAACTTTGGCAACGTGGCTAAAAGACTCATATTGAACGATTTTTTTTTCCTGCCAAGAACTGCTCATAGGCACACTCTGCTCCCTCTGACAGTCACAGCAGAACAGAGCTAGGATTGTGCTACCACAGGTATGAGCTATTTGCAATTGTATAGGAAATTGCAATTTTTTTCTATTAGTATCTGGGGTAATCAGAAGAAATTAAGCCCAGCATTACCCAGGTAATCCTGTAAATTGGGACGATATTAATAACTTGTTTTTTCCTAGTGGCTGGGCTTTTCAGCTTCGTTAACATCTCTGCTCATTTTCGTTCCATCAAAAGCTGATTTCATTTCTTCCAGTCAGATGCCTCATCTTCCACCAAGCTGCTACCACAATCAGCTTATTTCAAACTAAGCTAATTCTGGTTTTATTTGGATGATTGAGTTATGTAGCTTGTGTCCTGTAACAAAACCAGCTCTGTCAGAAGAGCCAGCTGTGGAGAATCAGGCAGAAATGTCCCAGGTAATGGGATTTTCTGGGCACAGTGGACACAAAGTGGAGCGAAAGGCTGACACGCTCATCTGTAAGAAATTTACATCTCCCCGCGATCGATTAATGGTTCTGCACAGGCTGCAGTAATTGGAAGAACTTGAACGCTTGCTGGAGGGTTGATGATAATGAAGAGAATTGTTCATTTTAGGAGTAAAACTGCTGGTTGTTTAAAAATAGTCCTTCTAGAGATATTCAATATTTGTGGATGAGGCGGAAGGTGTAGTTCAGGGGCAGAGTGTTGGCAGCACCAAAAGGAAAAAATAAAAATAAATAAAACTCCTAAACTGTGGGTGGTGTGGACATGGTATGGACGACAGCAAATAAATCAGGAAGGATTTTCAGTTCCAAGGTGACTCTTCTGGTCCCATCTTGTTCCCAAGGCTGTTTCTCCTTGCTCTGAGAAGGGCATTGACTGTCAGGATATTGGGAGCTCCATCTAGTAGGGCCACCACTCTGCAGCACCTGCATGTCATCTTCACACCTTTGGAGGTCCTCGTCAGGAGGGAGTCCCTCCTGGGTTGCCAGCTGCCCCCTGGGTGTGGATCGGGAAACCTCTTCACTGCCAGCTAATTATTTTATGCTCACGAGAGGTATTTAAAACACTTTTTTTTTTTTGCCCCAATGAGACAATCATGGACCCATGGAATCCATGAGAGAGCAAGGCCTTGTGTCATGTCAGACTTAAACACCGGCAATGTCACTTCCATGTCTTTGCTGGACAGCAGCTCATCCTCTGTCCTGTGTTCATCCCCATCATAGTGAAACCCTCTATTTCTCTGGGGGAAGATTCTTGGGGCTAGCAGCAGCCCCTTACAAGGAAGATGCCTGGACATGTAGACCAACAAGGAGACCTGGGTGTGGCAGTCCGAGGGTGGGGGATACTTGCATGGTTATTTCATACTGTATATGAAGAAAGTCAGGAAGTGTAAGACATAGGGATAATATTTGCAGTGGATTCACTGTTTGGATGACAGAGATCCTTATAGTAAATAAATTTAAATTGCCCTACTGTAATGAGACAGCCATGTGGAAGTTTAAGAAAGAAGCAATCGAATCTCATATCCTTGGTGGAAATGGTTCAAGGAGGACTCTGTCCCTGGATTCACTTTGACCCTATTGCATTCCGAATCACCAGATTTCACACTCTTCTAACAAATCCCAATCATCTTGCTCAACCTCTGCTAATAAATTGTCTCTGGCTGCTCTTCTGTCTTAGGCAGCATCTCCCAAAGAAGAAGCTGCTGGACAACCAGGGGCTGCCCAAACCGACCACCTGTCCCCAGTGTCAAACAGGAGAAAAGGGGAGTGAAGAAGGCCAGATGAGGACCTCAGCCAATGGGACACCTGTCCGCCAGAGACACACGCTATTCAAGCACAAGCTCAGGGCCTGCGTGTCCAGAACTTCCGCTGTCTTAATAGATCCAGGTAGAGGCACGCCCAGGTTCCATGTCCAGAATCCTGTGTGCTGAGAGATGATTGAGAACACCTAACAGAGCGAACCAAGCACCACCCGCAGCAGGATGAGCCCGAGCTGGTAACATATGGTCAGAAGGAATGAGGGCTGCGTGTGTTGGATTTTCCCTTTGATAAGATAGGAAAATTTCCAATTGAGGGAAATCATAGGGAGCTAAAGCTTCTGTTGTCTTCAAAAGTTCAAGTGCCATTTTGATAATGATTAACATCAAATTTGGGGAACAAGTCTGAGACGGTATATTTTTAGGGGTGATAAGGGAAGAAGCTTCAGTTATCCTCTGGCTTCATCTGGAGCTTACTGTTTTATAACTGATTTATCTGTACTCCATTTTTGTTGTTGGTAAAATAAAATAATATTCTATATGAATCCGTTTCTACACTATTATAGAAATGACAAAATTGTATAGATGGAGGACAAATTAGTGATTTTAGGGGGTGGTTTGCGATGGCAGGAGGGCACGGCTGTGATCATAAACAGGCCACATGGGGCCTCCCTGGGTGCTGGAGTGCTCTGGGCTGCGACCCCACAGTCCTCTCTGTGGCCATTATCCTGAGCAGGGATGTTGGCCAGGCTAGGAGAAGACTGGGCCAGAGGGAATTAGAGAAGCATTGATTATTTAATTTGTCCGAATAAATTAAAAAAAAATTAAAAGCAGCCAAAATGCCATTTTATAATTGAAAGATAGGTTCCCATTTGTTTTAAAAATGAAACTCTGTATATTTTCAAGCATTCATTTTTCCTAAACTGGAGAAAAGAATGGCTTCTTGGAGTGAGATTTGTTCTTTGCAACATACTCTGTTCGGAGGGAACATATGTTTCTGAAAAACACTGGTGTAAATATGGATCTAAGGAAAAATTTAATTACACAAATGCAAAAGAAAAGAAAATCATTCAGCCAAACTAGAATGACTGTAATATGTCGTGCTATATCTTTACTACTTCATAAAAATTGTGATAGGATCATTCAATATTCAACACTGATAGATGGTTTTATTATTTTTTTCAAATTCTTAATATGCATAATTTTGATACGAGGAAAATCTTACATCTATATTTTGGACATAATTTGTTTACACAGCCCTTTATCTGGGGGGTGGGGGGCAGTTCTGATATTTGGTACTTACATAGAACATTTGTGGAATTTGTAGCAGAAATCATGGCAGCAGCCAGCTCTGTGGACGGGACACCCTTGACTCTGCAGTGCTGGGCCCCCGGTCCTGGATGCTGAAGCACTCTGAGGTCAAGGAGCTGGAACTACAAAGCCAGGTGGTGGCATGAGGGGGTGACACCTGATTGGGTGTGAGGCATTTTTTTCCTTTTTTTTTTTTGGTGGGGAGTGGGTACCAGGGGTTGAACTCAGGGGCACTCAACCACTGAGCCACTTCCCCAGCCTTATTTTGTATTTTATTTAGAGACAGGGTCTCACTGAGATGCTAGGGCCTCGCTTTTTGCTGAGGCTGGCTTTGAACTCACAATCCTCCTGCCTCAGCCTCCCTAGCCACTGGGATTACAGGGGTGTGCCACCGCACCCGTGAAGCATTTCTGAACTTTGCTTAACATCAGCAAGAGGGTGTGATGCTTTATACAGGTGTTGGTGCCATCCCGATCACAGTGTCTGGATCACGGGGTCTGGAGCAAGCTCCAGCTGGGGCACAGTCCTTGGGCCTGGGGCTCAGGGCTTCCTGTCCTCCCTGATCCTCTCCCTTCTTCCCTATTCTTTCTTCTCTGCTTCATACCCAAGTTTCCTGGGCACTTTCTTTCCTAGCACCGCTTCCAGGTCCTGTTGTCCCCGTTGATATTGCTGTGGCTTATTTTCATGCCAAACATTTTAAGGCACCTAATTCTCAGCAGTCCTTGTGAAGTGATCCTCCTCTGGTTTCTCTCCAACCCCTCTTGGTCCTATTGAAATAGTATTGATGGTGGCTGCCATCATTGAAGACTCGCCCTTTAGCTTCTATTGAATCCGTACCAGCTCAGGGTTGTAATCTTCTCCTTATCCACATGGAAACTCAAGTTGGGGGTTGGAAGAGATGAGCCCTGAGTCACAAGTCCTGAGTAGCAGAGTTTGCACTCAAACCCAGCTTGGACTCACACCAAATTCAGGACTCTCACAATTGCACTAAATTGCTCACCCCTTATTAGTGCTAATTTTGCATATTTCCAGGATAAAGTTCTGGCTTATGGCATGTAAGTCATGCATATAATTGCTAAACTCATTGGCCACTGCTGAAATTGTAAAAGCCTCTTTTAAGAAGTCTAAATGACATCATTATGGCCTTTGATAGGATACTAAAAGGGGGGATGGGGGAAAGAGGGAGAGTAATAAAGAGAAAAATCATTCAAATGTAAGACATAAATCAAAGGAAATAAACGCTGTGGCAGGGATGATACCTCTCCCATCCCCAGTTCTCACACAGACGCACAAACTGGATCTCGTCCTTCTTCCCAAGACCCGTTCAACGCGGCTGGGTGGCTCTGTGAAGGGGCAGTGTCTGAGGGAGCACACAGGCTGCACCTGCCATGGGGTGTCTGTTTAACTCTGACCTCTCTCCAGCCCCTGCCTCCAGACACCTCCACTTCCCCGACCCCAGGCTTTCATCAGCATCATGAGCAGTCAATCACCGCTACAGGTGGATTCCCTGATTACGGATTCACCGGTTCACTAAAATGTATCTGTAGCTACAAAATCCATATTCAATACACTTTGAGAACCATTCAAAGACATGCAGAATGGCAAAAAATTGGAGTTGTCCATGAACATATTTCAGCTCAGGTCAAGGAAAGTGGCGCTCAGCCCTTCTGTGGACTCAGACTGTAAGCAGATCCCAACCCCACGATCCACCCAGTGGCATTCAGGTCAAGGTTTGAGCTTTGGTGGTTGATTTTGCTGTTCAGGAGACCCCAGGAAGAGGGCTGAAGTGCCGTCTAGAGTCCCTATGCGTAGGAGACTGTGACAGGCCTTAGTGAGCAAAGGCAGGAGCTCAATGAGGCTGCAGATGCTGCTCAGTCACAAAGACTGGCTGGAGCTCCCTGCTCATGAAGCAGCGTTCCTCCAGCAAGAGGGCTTTGAACAGAAACCCGCATAAAACCAGGGTGTGCACTGGAATTTTGAAGCAATGTAACCCGAGGTCCCCAGGAACTGGTCCTCTATTTCCCCTGGGGGCACTTGCTAATCCAGTGTTCTCTGAGACTTCTTAGAGTGTAACCACTGCAGACAGTGAGGATCCACTCTCCTCCTCGGAGTCTGTCCATCCTGGCCCAGTTCCATCTTGCAGCTCACCTGCTAGTTAGCTGCACCTGTGCCTCTGAGTGCCCTGTGCTATCTGTCTGGGTTCCCTTCCCTCTGACTGAGGGGCTGTCTTCATTTGCCTGTGATTGACAGCCCAGTGTCTGGCCCGCCCCCTTCTTCTGGTGTGGGCATCTTGACTCTGCCTGAGGGTCCTCCCTAGCTCTGTGGGATACACGGGTGTCCATCCTGATCCCCACCCTTCCTATGGAGAGGGCAGGGGCTGGGGTCTGAACTAACCTGGGTCACTCAGGCATGTGAATCTTGAGTTGGACAGACTGACACACACTTGGGGCTCTTTGACCAAGTCCACCTGTGTTCTACATCCCCAGGGCTGATATTTCGGTTTCTAGTCTTTCCAAGACCCACTTTGTCTATTTAATTCTGATGCAATGACAAACGTCACATGCTTCATTAAGCAACCCACCCCCGCCGCCACACACACTTTTTGTTGTCATTATTTTCTACAGAAGACTCAGCTGAGCCTCTTCTTCTGTGGTATTTTTCTGCTATCCCCTCTGTTCGCTGATGGCATGTCCCCTCCCCTTCACCCTGACATTCACCTCCCACAGGAACCCATGGGGACCTTTCACTGGGATCTCGTTTCTGTCTCCTGAAGCCCCTGGTGTGAAGGGAACAGGGAGATCCGACAATCTGACTCGGCCAGCCAGACGGCAAGGCTCACCCAGATCAAAAGGAAGAGCACAGACACGGGGAAACCTGGAGATGGATTCGGAAGCCATTACTGAGTTTCCCCCTCTCTGTTCCATCTAGAGGTGTCACATGAAAGTCTGTCTGGGATGAGATTCTTGTCACGGTAAAGCAATCAGCCTCCTGGCAGCTTTGGGGTGAGAGGGAAGTGTAGGAAAAGCCTTGGCCCATAAAGCTGGGGCTTTCCGCCTCACCCCAGAGTGCTTCCCCACTGTCACGGGATGCCAAGGTGCATCTCCATGTGGTCAACGTGATTTAAAAAGCTCTGTTTTCAGAACCATTTCTGGTTTTCAGAAAATTGTGCATGAGGTACAGACAGTCCCCACAGGTCCATCTCCCTCCCTGAAACAGTGGCCCCTATCGTTAATGTCCTGCATCTGTGTGGAACATCTGTCACCATCAATGAGTGGATATTGATGTGCTGCTGCTGACTGGCTCCCTAGTTTACCCCAAGATCACACCTGGGCGAGGGGCACTTACTGTCCTGTGTCCACCACCTCACTGTGATGCCAAGTAGTGCCACTGCCCTTGAGGACCTCTGAGCTCCACCTGTCCTCCCGACCCCGACAACCACCGGGGCTTCCTCACCTGTGCCAGAGGCTGGTCCAGAATGACCTGAACTTGGCTCCATAGAGATGGAACTTTTCCAGATCGGCCTCTTTCAAGCAGCACTATGCAGATAAGTCTCCTCTGTGTCTTCCCATAGCTTGGTAGCTCATTAAAAAGAAAAAAAAAATCTCTATTCTGGTCCACATGTATTTGTTTTATAATAAAAAACTGACTCTGCCGCAGTCTGGCTGGGCACAAAATCACAAGCCACTCAAGCAGGAACAAACTTTATTTTTTGAAACTGCCGCCAATACCCCGTATGTACCCGGGAAGATCGCCGATCCACACACGCGGCGTTCTCCCGGAACTCCCTCCTACTGTACTTCCCCAACCAATGGGAACTCTCCAGGAGTCCAGTAGCAGGCCGAGGTGAACAGCAGGAGTCCAATATCCATATGAATGCAAATCTTAACATAATCAAATCATCTCAATGGCTAGCTGGTGTCACCTTTCAACCAAAAATGCTATGCACCATATACTTGGCTGACTCTTAGCATGACTCTTTCAGGTCACAACAATTGCTAGCACAGAATAAATGAACTGGAAATGAACATTTAAAAATTACAAATTTAAAAATGATGCAGAACACACTAGAACAGGGTAGAAGAAAATGCAACAAGACAAAAAGGAGAAGAAAATACCGAACCCATCTCAGTTAACAAAGAAGTTTTGTTTCCGTTGAATGCGTGTATGAGGATGTGGGTGCACAGACCCTGACACAGATCTTTCTCCCTGGGTATTTTTTACTGTGGGTCATAGTCAAAACTTTCACAATCTACTCTTCTGGTCTGTAACTTGAAATACTGAAAGTTCATATTGGAATCAGAGAAAAGAAAAATGTGTAAAGAGGAAAAAAATCAGAAAACAGAGAAAAGCCACATGTGGTAGATATTGATTCAGAAAACATTATTCATGTATCATTATAAAAATTATTAATTAAAAAGAAATATTATTAATATACAGTAATTACCATTTTTACATGTTCGAAATATTTTGCAAAAATTAATAATATTCTGTAAAGTGGCATTATTATTATTATTATTATTATTTTGCAGATGAGATCCTTTATGTTCAGAGGCCACCTCCCCAGTTCCCATTGGATGTGTTTGCTGGATATTAATGCAGGTAAAGCACCTGTTTTCTTTGTTTTATCACATCTCAAAAATGAAGGTGAACAACTTCTGGAAATTTTTTACTATGGGTCATAGTCAAAACTTTGGGGAATTGATTGTCAGTAGGTTAAGAATGCCCGACTCCAGGATCCTGTAGCTCAGAAGGCAGCAGATTTGCCTCTTGAAGGAGGGGTAACAGATGGCTTTCCCCCTGGGCGGGATCTGATGCCAGCATGAAGGGAAGAGCCTGGCGTGCAGGGGCTGAGCTGGGTGCTTAGAGGGACCTGCACAGACTGGGAGCAGGGACCCTGCACCAACTGTTCCCGTCTGTCCCTTCTTTGAATTGTCCAGTCATTCCATGGATCACTGTGGAGCCCATGGCAGAGCCTTCTGAACAAGGGCACAGCACAGGACAAGAGACACAGTTGCTGTCCCCCTGGAGCCCACAGTCACATGGTAAAAGGCCCAACAGAGCGAACAGCACAGACAGAAGTGCTGCCAGGTCTGGAGAAGGTGAAGGTGAGATAGAGCTCCCCTCGGGAGCTACCAGAGACCTCTGATGCACAGAGACCATGTCTAGTAGAGATCCCCAGACGGGGGTGGGGGGGTGAGCTTCCCAGTGTCTGCACACAGGGCTGTGTGCCAGGCCCCACCCTGCCCTCACAGATATTCACCCGAATGCTTAGTCCTGCTTCTCTTTAGGTCTGGAAAGAGAGAACTCTGAGGAGCAGGCAGGGCGTTGGGTAGTGGTGAGGGGCTCCTTTCTTCCCCCACAGTCTACATTCAGTTCTCTCGAGGTTGTTCACAATTCTTACACTGAAAATTCCTTGTTTTCTTATCAATCGTGTATGTATTACCTCAATTCATAAAGTGCTTGGATAACATTTTGTTGGAACTTATAGTTCTAGAAGAAGTGTGGATGAAACATTCTTCTGCCCCTTTGGTTTCTCTGTGGACACAAGACAAGATTTCTAGATCAATCTATAAGGAAAAAAAAGCTATAAGTTCTTTGAGATGCCGTTCAATTGTGGTCTCATAATTCAGTGATCTAGGGATAATAAATTAATGAACACGTCTTCGATCACTTGTTTCTGCCCTGATGGTCTGGAGTGGTCACCATGGAAACCAGAAAGTGCCCACCTGACCATCAGTGGATGCAAATGTCGAGGTACGAGGGCAACGCAGGGCCAAGAGCAATGGAGCCCCTGTGGACGACCCTGGGAATCAGGGCTGTGCCGAGGCTGAATGTTTTTCTCATTGCGCTGGGAGATGTGCTGTCAGCTTCCATCCCTGTGACAATGTGTTTGAGATGTAACTTGTAAAGACAGAGGACTTAATTTGGATGATGATCTCTGTCCATGGTCAGTTGCCCAAGTGGCTTTTGAGCCTGTGGTGGGGTAGAATATCATGGTGGAGCAGGATGGAACAGGGCTGCCCCTCTCCTGGGGAGCCAGGGAGCAAAGAGAGAGAGAGAAAGGGAGCAGGGGTCCCCTATCCCCTTTGGGGGCAAACCCCCAGTGACCTAACTTCTTCCCATAGACCCCACCTCCAAGGTTCCTCACCTCAGAGCACCACACAAGCAGGGACCAAATCTTTAGCATATGGTCCTTGGGGAACATTCCAGAACCAACCATGGCAGGAGAAGATGCAGGAGTCCTTTTAGGAACAGCAACAGCTTCTGAGCTCCTGGCTGCAGAGTGGACTCCGTGGGCCACTGCCTGGTACACACCGCTCCCTGCCCACTCATTCAAAATGGGCTTTCAAAGAAAGAGTGGCCTTCAGGACACCCAACAAGAAGTCACATTGGACAGCTCCAAGCAGGGCAGCCCCCTCTGTGATGAAACTCAGGCACATCTACAGGGTTGGGAAAATTCGATAATGGAAAATTTATATCATTACTATTTGGGGAAATTTTCCATTGAAGCTATAAATTTGGAGTTTTTCTAGTGAGTTCCCTCTGTTTAACTCAATGTTTCTGATGGAGCACTCCAAAAGAAAAAGAAATTTGTGCTGATCATCTCCCAGTGCAAGCGGAGGGCTGTGCTCATTTTTAGGAGGAAGAAGGTAATTGAAGATTTATCAATCTGACAAGAAGCATGAAAGAGTTACATTTCTCCAAAGCTGATACTGTTTCTTTTTTTCTTTTTATTCTGTATTTTAACAATGGTAATTATGTATCATTTTAGACATGATTCAAATATGAAGTAATGGACAGTTTAGCACACTTAATGGGAAGTCTTTAATCATTTGAAATCCATCTCAGTATATATTAACTTACATTTTAATCACAGTTTTTACTGTTTTAAGAAATTTCTTCACCACTTAAAGAAATTTCCTGAGTGGCAGTACAATAAATTGGCAGGTTTTTGAAAGGTGATTAGCAACATGTTTCAAAACATTTAAAGATCAGCACTTGCTATCTCTTAGTCCCCAGTTCAGGTTTGGAGATATGACTTAATTTCACTCTGTGTCGCTCAGGTCCACCACAATTCAGGGAGTATTATGAAAAGTACAGGGATCTGAATTGTCGTTCATGGGGTGCTAGAGAAGTGTCAGACATGAAGGACTGTGCCCTGCCATCTGCCTTCTGCTGAAGTTAATGACAAATCCAAGGACAGCAGTGCTGAGAGTGTAGGACACCCCTCTGGGATGTCAGCTCCATAGTGACAGTGGCTATACCTGGATCCCTGGACTTGTCAATTTATTGTACCTCCACATCCAGGAACTTACCACATGCTCAGCCAATACTGCTAAAATTCCACCATGAAGCAAGCGGCCTTCTGAATATGTTAACTGAGCACCCGGGTCCACCCATTCCAGAAGCTACCCAACCAAGATTTCCAAGTCATGTGGTTCAAATATGCTTTCCTCTTATAAGCCAATTTGAGTTGTGTTTTATATGGATCAAACATTCTTAATATTAATGGAATCCAAGGTATGTTTTCTGTGTCATTTTACAGTTTTCTGTCACTGGTATATTTTAGGATTCCTAGATGGGAAACAAGCCTGTCTATTTGCAGAGACAGCCACGCTCGGAGACACCATGTGCTCAATGAGAATGAAATGCACGGTCTCCTGGTTTTCCTTTCCCTACAGTTCCAGACACCCATGAAGGGAATCATGGGTGGCCTGAGGTCCCCTGCAGTCCAAGAGTTGGTGTATGACTGGACTCCAACTTTCCCTTAGACTCTGTGCTACTAGCTCCCAAGAGCCCAAGGGTAGGATCTCAGTCTTCACTCCAATTGTTCCACCCCCACGATCCTTCAAGGGGCAAGGATGCTTTCCAAGACTGAACCTCCATCCAGATCCAGTTCAGGAAACCTGTCATAATAGAAAACTAGAATCAGCAGTGTTAACCAAGGAACTATCCATGTCTATAAAAGCAATGAATTGTTCATGTCTATTTCCATATTATGTAGCATCTGACTGGGCAGCACATGACAATCAAACAGTGCTGAGTTGGTCAACCAATATTTATGAACTACATGCAGGGTGCTTCCTCCTGAGCCAGGAAGGAGACTCTGATGAACCAGGCACACGCAAGCTTGAATCTCCAAGTCCTCATGGTCTTGGGGAGTCGAGAGGCAGGGCACATAATCAGAAAAGCACCTCCAGGTAATGGTGGGATGAATGAAAGGAACCAACAGGGAGCAGGCTGGAGAGCAACAGCAGGGAGGAGCTACCTTCGTAGGCCAGGAAGAGAAGGAGCCAGCCAGGTGCAGAGCTCGGCCAGGGTGATCCAGGCTGAGGAAAAGGCTGAGGCAGGAGCCCAGCCAGGGGAAGGAAAAAGAGGGTCCAGGACCCAATGTCCACAGAAGCCTATCCAGTGTATATGTGCTACTAGACAGCTGTACACACTTTGTATAATTGTTCATTTATGGTCAAATTATTGCCCTCCTCAGAGTGAGGTCTTACTCACTCACATGACTCTCTTTGGAGATAAGACCTTCAGGGGAAAAATTATGGTGAAACAAGTTCATGTGGGCATTACCCTAATCAATAGGTATCCTCCTAAGAAGCAGGAGAGGTGTCAGAGGCCACTCTAGCCTTATGCAAACACCAGGAAAGAGCCACCAGGATGCAGCAAGAAGGTGGTTGTCTGCAAGCCAGGAAGAGAAACCTCACCAGACATCAGATAGGATAGCACCTTCTTGGATTTCCAGCATCCGGAAGCATGAAGAATAAGTTTCTACCATTTAAGCTGCTGATTATGATCTGTGGTATTCTCTCATGGCAGCTCAAGCTGATGAATCATATAGCTGACTCTATACATGCATGCATATGTGTGTGTGTATGTGTGTGTGTGCACGCGTGAGTATGCGTGATTACTGTATCAAGTGAATAAAGTTAACCAGCAGACTCCATCTTGAAATAAAGGTCCTTTATAAAGCAGGCATTAGCAAACAAGGACAAGAAAATCTGACCCAATGCTGCTTTTGCAAACATAGCTCTCTTAGAACACAGACACGCTTGCTTTGAATGAACTGTCCATGTCTATTTCCATGTTATATGCCAAGCGTGTTAAGAAGTCATATCAGAGTCAGGGGACCACAAAGCCAAAGCCGTCTACCATTCTTCTCTTTACAAGAACAATTTGCTGTTCCTGCTCTAAAATATTAGCCCATATAATAAGTTGATGAACGATCTTTAGTTTATTTTTCCTTTTCTATTCTCGAAATCAAAATACACTACTTACATAATTTAAGAGCATCTACACATAAACAAGCACCATTTGAGGCGATGCATCAAAAGCATTCAGAATAGATTTAACTCACGTATGAAATATTCAAAGAAATCACTTGAACACGCCGCATAAATAGTAAATGAGATTATCTGATCATGATTGCTGTTCCTTTTTACCCTGTTTCACAGCAATAAATCATTGGTAAATAAAGTGGTGTTTCTCCAAGTCCCAGCAGCATTTATTGTTCTCTGAGAAATCTAATCACTGTAGATTTTTTCTTCGCTATCCTTCAATATTCTCTCATTTAAAGGTCAATGTGAGCTCCCATTACATAGTCCCTGACAATAACCATTCTTAAAAATATTATTCTGACCTAATAAAGTTACTTGTAGGCCTCTGCCTAGGAGTCGGAGGCAATGCTAATCGACTGTAGACCAAGCAAAGGCTAGGCTAGAAGGTCTCACAGTGGCATCGCTGCCCCTTACAGCCACACTCCAGTGACCTGGGAAACGGTTTCCTGTCCAGTGCTACTTTTGGGATGTGCCAAGCAGCTCCTCCTCTTCCCCAGGGCTCACTTCTGAGAAGCTTCGAGATGAGATGCCCACAGGTTTCTAACTAAGCCAAAACCTGAAGAAGGACGTGAAATCCAGAGGTGATGGGGAATCAGTGAGGCACACTCTACTCCGGCCGTGATGTGCCGTTTTGCCACAGAACAAATCTACCTCTGGGAAAAACCCGGAGAGTTGGAGATGTATTTTAAAAGCCCTGTATGTTGACATCGGGGACCCGCTGGGACAGCCTGTATTGAGCGGCCAAGAGGCCAGAAGGATCAGAAACTTACTGGGGTGAGACTGACATTTTTGTTTCTTCCCTCCAGAGATTTATTGGCTCTGAGCAGCGCTGGACACGGGGTGGAGAAGTCAAACAGATCCTCGCAGGAAATATAAAGCAGGCAGGGTTTAGGTCATCCCCAGTGACTAGAAAATAAAAACGGAATGTGGGGCTGCCCAGCAACGAGGACAGGGAGAGCCAAGGCCTAGAGAGAGGGACATGGACAGAGGGGCTGAGCTCGGCCTCACTTGCTGATGCAGCTGGCAGCGCCTGCAGGGTGAGAGCAAGACTCTCTGCAGAGGCGCCTGTGGGCGCTGGGAAGGGGGCAGGCGAGCAGGAGACACATGGGAGAAATGCACTGTGGAACTTCCGAGGCTTTGACAAACTGCTTATCTTCTTAGCCTAGAGACAGAGGCTCAGGGAAAGAAGCTCCAGCAAGGCCAACTGGGTTTGTCATGGGAGGTGGATTGTGCTGATTCTGCATCCAGAGCAAGGCCCAGGTTTCCGGCCTTTGGCTCTTGGTCTTTCACTTAGCATGGAGGTCCTCGTGCTGCGACATCTCTCGACAGCATCAGGAGGACATTTGAGCCATGACACTGCTCTGCAGCTGCTGAGCTGTGCAGCCGATGAGCTGTAGGAGCTGCATGTCATAGGAGCATACTGGATGGGACCTGGCTTCTAGATGCAGTTGAATAAAACTGTGTTTGCTTACCGGCCTGTAGCTTTCTCCAAGTGAAGCGCCTCTCCTGACTCAGTTTCCTTGTCTACGACGTGGAGCTAATGGAGTATCTACTTCACAGGGCAGTTGCAAAGATTGGATGCACTGAGACCTGTTTAACAGCAGAAGGGTCCTCTGCACTTAGAAATCTTTGCAGATGACAGATTTACCACTAACCTTAAGCAGATGGAGTACCGTCATGTGATTTTAAGCAATGTTGATTTATGGCATGATAGAACAAGGATATTATATGTAAGAAAGAAACTTCCAAGCTGGCAATCAGAGAAAGTTTCCTTGAACATTGCTTGCCTATAATTCCCTCTGTCCCAAGAATCCATAGCACCAGCTGCAGGTGACAGGTATTGGATTGCAATAAACATGGATATATTTCATGGTTTTCTGGCAAATATTTAACAACAGAAAAACAGGCATGTGTCTGTGAGTTGTCTGTAAATAGTACTGATGCAAATGATATGTAAAATGGCATTTGCAATTAATAACAGAGGTGAATATCATTTATTAGAACTCCCTCTAGCCATTCAGTACCCAGTGTTTCTGTTGATTTTTGCTGAACCATGGTCTGACCAGTGGATTTCATCTCAGTCTGTTCTTCGCATTCAACTTACTGTGGTTAAATCAGATAAGTGATCTACTTTTGAACTATTTTAAGCTTTAAATGATTATGTTCACTGTATGGAACCTTCTTCAGCCTCTGCACTGCTCACCGTGGGAGGACCATCTTTTTTACTGTTGGAATAATTGCAGAAGTTGGGATGTTGTTTAGTTTTACATCATTTAATAATGGCTATATTTAACAATAAGCTCATAATTAAAAAAAAAAAATAGCCTCCACGAGTCTGGTAGGAGCTGAGTTTCAGCACACCACTGCTACCAGCCTCTCCCCAGTCTTTATTCTGAAATATGAGAAGCCTTAGGTGCAGAAATGGCTGTGAAATCTTTTATTACCTCCATTAGTTTGAAAAGGGGTTTATGTAATCCTCTTTGATTGTGTATAAATCACCCCTACTTTCTGCCTGGTTCTGCATGGTCTCCATAAAAGAAAGTGAGACTCTGAGCCCTAATTATACATTAACAAGCACAAATTAACGGTGGCACAGAAAAGCTTTTCTATTGGCTGGATTGATCATGGGATTCTGGGGAGCTCGGCTGATGACATTGGATAAGCACTTCCCCCAATGCCCAGGGACTAGAGCATAGTATATCATGTCAACCCCATTATGTGTCTGAAAAGGTCCATGGGCACAGCCCTCATTTCAGATGTTGAAAGTAGAAAACTGCTGTTTCCTGAAGTCAAATGGTCTCAATTCAAATCCCACATGAGTTACTTCTGAAGCAAATGACCAGCGCATGCCTTAACTTCCTCCTACATAAAATGGGGACAGATCAGCTGTGGCTGAGTACTTACCACAGTATGGCACCTAGGACGCCAACAGAAGGGCCAGCTTAGCTATTATACCAAGGCCAGTATGAATCTGTAGGCCACTACCAAATGGGAAATCAGAGAAATGTTAACACACAGGAGCTCCCTAAACAGATGTTGGCAGAAACAAGGGAATGAACAAGATAGGGTGAGGCACCCAAGAGCTAGCAAAAGTGGAAGCAGCAACTGCCCCAAACAGAAAGGGCAGGAGGATGAGCCTGTCCCCAGGACCCCAGGAGGTCCCCATTGGGGCTGTGGCCTTCCTCAGAGAAAGGCAGGAATCTGGGAAGGTGGCCTGGCACCCAGGAGGTAGGGAGGACAATACTCTGACCTGTCTTCTCCCTGGCCAGCAGTCCTCCTGTGGCCTCCGGTTGGTTCAACATGCCTGGAAGTCACAGGCCGGGAAGTCAGGTTCAGTGGGACCAAGGGGTTAGCATCCTGGAAGGGGCAGGGCAGGGTGCAGAGCAGGTCAGCAGAAGCAGGACAAAAAGCATCTAGCAAAGAGGACCACTCTGGAGGCTCACAAGCTGTAATCAGTAAGAAAAGGGGCAGAGCTGTCTCAGCAGAGCCTCAGTCTCCCTGCAAAGCACCAAGTGACATGTAGTTGCCTTCAACTTGTGACAAACTCTCACACAGTTGTGATCTGGTTTTGCAACACAGCCAGAAATGATATCCTCATTTTAAAAGTGAACAAGAATTATTAGCTCTCTGGGATTATCCTGAGGCTATAAACCTAACAAATTATTGCATAATTATTAAATTATTATTATAACTTAAATTATTTAAGTTCTTAAAGTCTTCTAACACACTTCTACAAGAGAGGTATTGATCTGTATTTTGCCAATAGACAAAGAAGTAGGGAGATATTAATGGTCAAGGGCCACCATTAACCATGGTTCAAGGTTTGCCTAACAATTAAGGAATTCTTGGACATGCACAGGGAATTTAGCAGAGGGTTTGAGAGCGCATGTCTTGAGTGTGTTTGCCTTTGGCTCAGCAGGATGTGCTGAGGGCAAGTGGTAGTCCATGCTCTCTCCTGCCTGCTAGCCCTGCCTCCTGGGGAGCTGTCCAGTGCAGAACACAAACAGCAAACCAAGACATAGGGACCCTTGGGTGACAGACGGGGAAGGTGCTGGGGGCTGGGGCACATCACTTCAGGGCATTCCAAATGTCTTTTCCAGTAAAGTGGTATTTCAGCAGGGACCTAAGGAAAGCAAGCCTGGTGGATATTTCAAGGGAACAGTGTTCCCAATCAAGTCAGACCTAAGGAAAACACTGTTTTTTTGGTTTTTTGCTTTTTAAGTACTCCCTATATAATCATGAGCAAGTAGCTGGGTCTTACAGGCTCCATTTCCACATTAACACAATATAGATAAAAACACACTATTCAAAGAGCTATTGCAAAGGTTAAATAGCACCTGAGATGTAAAATGCCTATATATTGTACTTAGTATATCACACCTACCTAAGAATTGGGAATTCTGTTACTATTTTTAGTACTCAAAGACTAAAATGCTTTGCTTTTTGCATATCACAGATTTGTACCCAATCCCATAATGCCTAAAAGCATTACCTTGTGGGATATTACACCTTGTGACAAATAGTCCAATTCTAATATCATGCACTTTATTTGTTTCCAGAATTTTACGTTTGGACAGAATTGAAATAAAACAGACCATCATAAATGCCCTGCTGGAAATTTTATTGTCTCTGGACATATAATGGAAGTCTGCATTGGAAAAAACTAAAAACATGTTTATAGCTACTTATTTATATCACTGATAGACCCCATTCTTTCTAACCATTTCCTTGTATCTAAATGAATAAAAGAAATGACATCATTTGTGTAAGTGGCAAGGGACCTTTTTGACAAGTCCCTTGAATTGCTGTGTGTTTCTTCTGAGAGTCTCATGTTTTGTCGGGGAAGCATGTGGGAAGAACACCTTGTCTTGTTTTACAACCTTCTTTGTAGAATGTGAAAGCAAGTCTTCTCAACCTCTGTGATAGCAGCTCTGGTGTGTATGGGATGCTTTGTTACAATTTGAATATCTATTCTTTTGTTTTGAGAGATTTTGGAATGTATTAATAGCAAACAAGTTTCAGTGTAATTATACCCTGCTTAGATGTATCACTCAGATCTAAAAACAAAAACAACAACAACAACAACAAAACCAATTGAGAACAGTAGCATCATGAGGAATTATTGTTTCCTTTTCAGTGTGGTAAACTGCCAAGGACTGACATATCAATGCATAATTGTGGTCCCAGAATTGACAGATGTTATAGTTTTCCAGTAGATACCAGGTATATGGGAAAGGATGTAAACTCTCAGGGTTGAGGGTGTAGCTCAGGGGTAGGGTGAGCACAGAGCACATGAGGGACCCTGGGTTCCATCTCCAGCACTGTGTGACATGAGCCCCAGCCTGGGGCGCCTGGGACTGTGCTTCTGGTCTTCAGCAATCGTCACCAGGCCGCTGAGACCTGCTCCTTAAGACATGGACTTCACAACTGGGCTGGAGCCTTGGAAGAATGAACTTGGTAAATTGATCATCAGGCCAGGTGAGCCAAGCCTGCCGCACAGGAAGGGCTATAGCCATGTCCCTTAGCTTTGCTGGCAAGTCAAACCTCAGCTCTGAATTACAAATTCAGGAAGAAGACCAAAGCTAGGAGAAAGCAAATCTAAGTTAGTGTACAACTTTGCCAGTTAGACTTGGGGCATGTTCCCTGGCTGATGTGCGGGTATTGCTCTCATTCAATTGATCAGTTTCATATGCGAAGGAGGCCTCCTAAGTCCACTGCTGCCTGGTCTCCTGTTCCCGTTCCCTTTGTGCTCCCTGGGGACTCTAAATAGAATCATGAAAATCTGTTTAGCAACATAATGAAAAGAAAACCAAGTTTGACTTGCAAACTGATTGCATTTGCTATGAACAGAAATAAAGCAATTTACTATATATTTTTTTAACTCAAAGAACTACTCTTCTTTGTCAGTTCCAATTATATGCTGTAAGAGGAAAGACAGAGCTGTAACTTTGGGGAAGGGCTCAGTCAACTTGAGGGCCTGTGTTTTCAGGGAATGAAACCATTCAATAAATATACACGTAAATGGGGGGAAAGCCAGGGCTTTTTCTTTACCCATTCTTTATATTTGAATAAACCACACACTTCTTCATTGATGTATATTGGGGTCTTTTTTGTTATAGCAGCCGCCATGCTCTGTACCACTATTAGATGGAACAAGGCCAGTCCTTGAACCTGCAGAGCTGGGAGCTGAATCTGGAACACACCAGCAGCTGTGGTCACTCGGTCTGTGCTCCAGGGTCCTAGAATCAGGCGCGGCTGAGCGTCTTGGCCTTCTGAAAGATGATGTCACATGTATGGATGATCATGAGCACATAGATTTCAGGAACTTAGAGAAGATAGAAATTATGGTATGTGTTCTTCTCCCTCTGCCTGAAACTGGATGAAATCACACCCACTGATTAGTCAGCTTTTCCTCATTAGGACCAAAATACCTGACATAAGCAATTTAAAAGAGGAAAGTGCAGTTTTGGCTCACAGTTTCAGAGGTTTTCTGACCGTGGTCAGGGGGCTCCAAGGCAGAAACCTTAGGGAGAAAGGGTGTGAGAGAGGCCGGCTGCTCTGGTCATGGCAGCTGGAAGGAGAGAGAGAGAGAAAGAGAGAGATAGAGATAGATAGATAGATAGATAGATAGATAGATAGATAGATAGATAGAGCCTGAGACAAGACATGTCCCCAAGGTCACAGCCTTAAAGACCACTCCCTTCTACTAGGTACAGCCCCCTCAAGTTTCTACCACCTCCTAACCATGTGTTCATTTATGAATCCCTCAATGGGTTAATCCACTGGTGGGGTTAGAGCCCTCATGATCCAAGCACTCACTCCCCAAAGCCCAGGTCTAAACATTACTGCATGGAGGGACCAGCCTTCAATACAGGAGCCTTTGGAGGACACTTCTTCCCGAAACCTAAAGCCCTCTCACTGTGCTTGCTTGTCTTTTAGTCAGACCTCTGTCTCCCACACACAAAGGCATGGCTATGAGACAAAAGAAAATGTCAGTAAATGGCGGAGTTGTGAATTATCTCCATTTCAACCCTCCTTCAGTACTGGTTACATCCAGGAGAATCCACCCAGGTGCTGTGGGGTTTGCAAACTTTCTCATTTTCCTCATTAGCAAAGGTAAGCTCACACTTGGTCTTGGGGGATAGTGTTTAGTATCCTCAGCAAGGATTTTATACTACTGAGTCATGTCATAGTGTTTTATGGTTATCTTCTGGATCCTTCAGATTTGGTTCAGAGAAGCAGAACTGAAGTGAGCCACAGAATGAAGAAAGTGCTACAGCAGCAGGACTTGGTACCTGAGGTCCTCTGCAGGGTCCTTCTGTTCTCCCACTTGCAGGTGACCTTCGCAGCTGTGTGGAGACGTGTTGTTCACCAACACAGGGAGATGCTGCAGGCATTTGGTAGACAGAAGACAGGGTGCCGCTATGCATCCTACACTGTGGGGACAGATGGCCTCCAGGGAGGATAGCCAGGCCATTGCGTCAGCCCGTTGGAGGTGGGGAGCACTGCCTCCCACAACCTGGTGAGAAGCTAGTCACAGAGAGCAGTGATCTTTTACTGTTGTTTCTGGGGGCCAGAGGATGGGACAAGAGCTGCAGGCAGAGCATGAAGAATGTTGTGGAAGCTTTGACACCTCAGGATCTGCTCCTCAGCGCATCTTATGGTGCTGCCCTGCAGAGCACATGGCTGTTGTGAACAGAGTCTTGTCTCTGCACTTCATTCAAGTTCTTCCTGGTCAAGGCTAAGTCTGTTCCACATGGGGAAAGGCTTTCCTGGGATATACCTGAAGGCTTATCAGCTCAGGGATGCAGCTCAGGGGTGCAGTCCAACCGCCACAGTCATTGTCCTTATGGCAAGTTGAATGGGCTCTCCCATGATGGTGCAAGATAAAGCTCCTGTGGGTTCATCAGCTCTCCGTCACTGTAACAAAACACTAGAGATAATCCAGTGATAAAGGGAAAAGTTTGAGTTGACCCCTTTGCTTTGGGCTTGTGGTGAGACAGAACATCATGACAGAAGTGCAGAGCATCCCTAAACCATTACCTCATGGCCAGGGAGTGAAAGGGAGAAAGAGGAAGGGGCCAGGGTCCACAACCCCCATCAAGAGAATGGCCTCAATGACCCAAAGGCCTCCTTCAAAGCTCCACCTTCCAAAGGCTCCACCACCTTCCAGCAGTTGGTCCGGGGACCAAGCCTTTGACACGTGACCTTGGGGGATGCTCCAGATCAGAGGGAGCTTTTTTTAAATAAATAAAATTAAGCTAAACAAATAACTATATGAAATCAATTTGCCCATAAAGGCAAAAACTAAGATGTAGAAGACATGGTGTTGAAAAAGCTGTCAAAATCTGTTAGCAGTACGTAAATGACGTGATGTGAGACATTGACTCCACCCTGGATGTCCTTACTGGCCTTGGGTTAACATCAAGTGTCTCTCTGGGGGTGACCACAGCCACACCCACTCATCCTGTATGTTGGAGTGACTGTTGGGAGCAGCCATGAGCCTACGTAATCGAAGCTATTTTTCATAACTTTCTCACAGACAGAAATGGCCAAGGGACTTGATTGTAGACAATGAGATGTATGTGGGAATTGTTGAATTGTACTTTGAGGAAAAATGGTCCTGGTTGAGTTGATAATGAGCCCTTCAGGAATTTTCCCATGTGAAAGAGAAAAAGAGAGAGAGAGAAAAGAAAAATGTTCAAGAGTGTTCTATGTCACCAAGCCTCTAGAGCAGCCGTTCTCAAACAGGGCAAGTTTGTCCCCTTGGGAAAATTGGGAAACTTGAATACACCTTGGTCATGACCCCTGGGTGCCAGGGAGAGACTTCTACTAGCAACTAGCGAGGAGAGACCAGCGTCCTGCAGGTCACAGGACAGTCCATGCAACAACTGTCCAGCTCCGGCTCCACAGAGCTCAGGTGAGAAACCATCTCAAGGAAGTGGTCTAAACTGTGCAGGGTTTTTATGCTTGAGGGAGATGTGACCATGTGAGAATTGAAAGGCAAAAACTGCTGTAAAATGTGCTCCAGCCGGTGGTCATCCCTGCTCCAAGTCCTGGTAAACACAGCCAGGTTTCTGTTTATCACCAAAGGAATCAGGGTGCTCCTCCCTACAAATAACTTAAATTTGGAGCACCTTGAGGTGGTGGCCATCAGTGGTGGGTGAAACTGCCCCTGGTGAATTGTCCTCAAAAGCTCTAAATTGCTGCGTAGAGGGGGAAAGGTTAGTTTTTAAAGATTGATCTGGGCAATAGGTAGGGATTACTAATTGGCAGCTTTTCTCAATGCCTCTAAATTGCAAATCAATGTTCTTTGTTCTCTGTTTTCATAAATTAACATTTTAAGGAGCATAAAAAAATCCATACTTGAAAAATTTTCATAAAAATCAAGTTCAATTCTTAAAATCTTTGCACCACTAATATCAGGAATTTTCAGAAAGTTGAAAGTGGAGCATGATAAACATTGTAAGAAAATCTGCACTCGCCTGCCCAAATGTTACTATTTTTCCATCCATGGGATAATTTTATGGAAAAAATAGTTCACAGAAATGCTCTGAAATTATTAATTAATCACCCACACGTACAATGTTTCTTCTGAATGTCCTTTTAGAGGGAAAACATAAATGAAAAATCCCGAGATTTTTCTCCATCACAGGTCAGTTTGACATTCACAAATATTTGGACCCTATTTTCAAACAGACCTTCCTTAGGGGAAAGCCACCAGTGCGCATCCTCCCAGGCCCTGTAGGCAGCATCCTGAATTATGCACAATCTGAGACTGGGAAGAAGCCTCTGTTACCTTCTAAAACAGGAGACTATGGAGGGGCTGAGGGAGCTACCCTCTCTGGGCAGCTCCCTGGGCTCCTGGAGGTGGCTATGAGGCTTGGACACCTATAATGAGCTGATTTGTCCAGCTCCCCAGGACAAAGCAGCAACATGTAAGACAACTGAGCTGTGGTGAGATGGGCCCCTGGGCATAGGGTTGCTGCCACCTGGCCCCTTAAGTGTTGTCCTTGCTGTGCAGGACCAAGGCTTCAGAGACACTCTGTCTTTATCTGTCTTCCTCTTGTTACCTCGGAAGTGTCAAACTGCATCTGAGAGCAGCCACAAGGCTGTGGTCAGCTCAGTGGGGCCTGGCCTGGGCATCTCAGGAGTGGAATGAGAAAGGACCCATAGTGGACATCTGAGGTTTGCAAACCCACGAATGAAGGACACAGGATGAGACCCTGGCGTGAAGCACCCCTTAGTGGGCTAATCTCAAAGGCAGTGGGTTCCAGGGGAGACCATGTGAGGAGAGGAGAGGGGCTGACTGTACAGAAACAGCGACAACTGGAAGCTGTTGAACTGCAGAGATGAGGCGCAGGCAGCGGTTGCCATGGAGAACTAACTGGGGCCGGGACTCACGTTCTTCCTGACAATTCTCTCAGCATGCAGTGGCATGGGTCCCATCGTGACCAAGCACCTGGTACAAGGGTGTCACCTGTACAACTTTATTTCCTCCTCCTCCTGCTTCCAAACTCTGGCATGAGGCAAGCCACTTACCTTTTGCCTGGCTTTGCTTTCTATAAATAAGACCATCACGCCAGCTTTTATAATTGAGGTTATTTAAAATATATATAACAAAGAGAATGACAGAGATGTTGCCAAACCACACCTGTTTTGCCCGGTGTGCCTCTGCCAGTTGCTAAAACAACAGGTCTTGTGAGACAGTGAGTTTAATCAGAAGCAAGGAGATGGGAGGCAGGTTGTGAATCCACCCCGCTGAGAACAGAGTTTAGGAATATTTACCCCATGGGGAAGCAGGTTGTCCAAGGCATGGGGGAGGTGATGGGGTGAGGATTTGAAGTGATTGGCGGTCTGCGCCTGTGTGATCAATCCTCACACACTTCAGAGGACATTTTCAGAAAGTGGCAGCAGCAACATGATTTGTGGGTGGAGGATTGGGTCATCTGACACTTGTGTAGGCCCCAGTGCAGGATCTGGGTGGTTTCAACTGGTTTGAGATGGACAAAAGCAGCCTGCAGGTTCTGGAAAGACAACTTAGGAGACCCTCCTCATCATGCAGGAGATAATAATATATTCCTTAGCTATATGACCTTCAGAGTTGGTGATTTGACCAAATTATATCATAATTATGTCATGTACCTATGAATACATAGCAGCAAATCCCACTGTTATGTATAATTAAAAGGCATCAATAAAAAAGCTGAAGAAGTAAAATAAAATAAAAATGTGTTTTCAAGATGTAAAAATAAAATAGAATAAAGTCAACTAGGCAAGGGCATTTTGTAGGGTCTGGAGGGCCGATCCAGGTTTTCCTGTTCCTCATACCTGAACTCAAAGTGCCTTAGTCAACAGAAAACTGCTGTTTCCTCAAGACAGCAAGTCCAAGGTAGGACAGAGAACAGGCTAAGGAGCCATTCCATTCAGGGACTCCCTGGGGCCAAAGAAAATAATCCCTCAGAGTGAAAGGAACACTCCCAACAACTTTTTTAAAATTCTCTACACTTTAAAAGGCAAAGGCAGAGCCCCAAGAGGCTGGCCACCCCCTTGGGCGCAGAGAGCTCCAGAGAAGTCCCGCCTGGAGAGAGGGCAATTCTTCTGAACACATTAGCATCTATTAAATAGATTGACTTATACATCTTTAAACTTCCCCTAAGCAAAGCCCAGGCCTAGATAGCATCATCATCGAATTCTACCAAATACTTCAGATGAATTTGTATCTTTTCTCTCTAAAACCTTCCAAAAAGCAGAGGAGACAGGAACATTTCCTAACTCAAAGTATAAAGCTGAGTTCTCCTGAGGCCACAGCCAGGCAGAGCCTTTGAGAAACTGATGTGACTCCATTTTTGAGAAACCAGCCTCTACCTCAGAGCAAAGCCTGTCCAAGGAAGGGAGCGCGGCCCTTGTCCTTGGGAAGACCCACAGAGCACTCCTAGGCACATACCCACCCTGCTGAGTTGTTTATCTACAAATAACAGGAGAAATCTGCTGTGCCAGGTGTCCCCGACTCAGTCAGGCTAGGTGAGGACCCATAGCAACCCCCTAGCAACCTCCAATCAGCAGGAGACAGGGAAAATATCTGGGATGCCAGATGACCCCCCAGTAGTTTATGGTGGTTGATAATGTGTTGGGAAACCATGTAGTTCAGCACATACTCCCCTCGTGGCTTAAACCAATCAGTTCAAAGGAATCCCCCTCTTGTACTAACCAATCACCCCTACCCAACTTGTTCCTGCCATTGAATGTGCTAATCAATGTTAAGAGTTGTTGTTTGACTTTCCCGCGGTGTGTGATGATTTGCTAAGAGACACTATGATGTACGTGAAATCCCTGCCTTCCCCAAAGAGTGTATAAAACTGCTGCTCGGGGCCTCTCAGTGTCACCAGTTGCTGTGCGCGAAGGACAGAGCTAGCTCGCAATAAACACCTCTTTGCTGCTTACATCGATCTTGGTCTCTGGTGGTCTTTTGGGGGTCTCGAACTCGAGCATATCACCTTTAACAGAAAACTAGGGGCCAACATGTATTTCAAACAACGACCTCCACTCAATACTAGTGAGCTAAGCCAGGGGTGTCCCTGGTCCCCTCCCCTGGCAGGCACAGTTCATCTGAGAAGCAGGAAGTTGTTTCCCTGTGAAACCAATGAATGTAAAAAAGCAAAAACAAAGCAAAACAACTTCCTGGGCAGGATAAAGGTCAAAAACCATTTGATCTTCTCAAGAGATTAAAAAAAGAAAAAAAAAAGGTTGTGAGATTAAATGCCCATCGTGGAAAAACTCTTAACAGCAGAGCATTTCTCCACACTGAACATGCCACCCAGAAACATCCACAGTCCCCCAGGCCTGGAGGGGTTCAGCAGGCCTCTCCCCTAACACTCCAAGCCCCCTGGATGCCCAGGGCTGTTCACCCTTGCAGGGGGCCTTCTGGAGGCCTCAGGAAGGGAAGTAGAAGTCCTGGCATCCAGCTGGGGAGGAGGGAGGGGAGACTGAGCTGCTGCAGATGGCTGGAGCCTGTATTCAGGAAATGCTAAGAAATTAGTTTTAAAAACCTTTTAGAGCTAATAAAAGAGCTCCATTGTTCAGCAAGCTGGCAGGAGATGAGGGTGCAGAAACCAATTGTGTCTCTACATACTGGGAATGAATAATGCAAAAATTAAATTAAACAAACAATTCCATTTGTAAATGGAAAAGAGCAAAATACTTGAGAAAAAATGAACCAAGGAAGCAACAAAGCTTATACATTGACAATTATAAAGTGGTGTCGGAAGAATTTTCCAGCCAGGGCAATTGGTTGAGAAATTGAAATCAGACATCAAGAATGGAATGGAAAGGGTCAAACTAAATTCACCATCCTGTGTACAGAAAATTCCAACGAATCAACATGAAACCTGATAAAAGTAGTCGGTAAATTCAGAAAGTCTTAGGATGTAACTACCATGAACAAAAATAAATTGGATTTCCAGATAGTGACCATGAGCCAACTGAGAATGAAATAAATAAAAATTACATTTATAATAATAGTAATGGGAAGAAGTTTTTAAAAGCCATGCAAACTTACTCTCTGAAAACTAAATATATTGCTTAAAGGAACTAAAGAAGACCTAAAATATGGAAAGAGAGTCCATGCTCATGGATCTAAAGACTCAAAAATGTTAGGAAAGTGATTCCCCTCAAATCGATCTAAAAATCAAATAGTCCTTACCCAAATCCCAGCTGAATTTTCTGTGGAAATTGACAAGCTGAGTGTAAAATCTGCCTGGAAATTCAGGAGGCCCAGAGCAGCCAAAGCAATATTGCAAAGGAACAGAGTTGGAAGGTGTAATACCCCTCGGTTTTAATACCCAATAGGATGTGGTATTAATAAAGAAATGCTGTGAGCCCCACCTAGGAAGAAATACAGATCAGTGGAACAGAAGTGGAAATTCATGGAAAACCCTCATATTTAAATCAAATGGGCTTTCTTGAAGGCCATTCAATGAGGGGAAAATGTAATCTTTTCAGGGAGGGGTCCCGGGGAACTTGATCTTCACATGTAAAACCATAAAGCTGGACTCCCACTTCACACCATGCCCAGAAATATAAACCCAAAGTAAATCAAGCACCAGCTCCTCTTAGGAAGAAGGAAGTAGGAACATTCTAAGCTTGGAAGAGCAACAGTTGGGCTACTTGCCTGGCGTGGACATCTTTCCCTGTTTCAGATTCAAGGTGGACCTTGCCCCTGTGAAGTGTGTGCATCATCTGGCACCCATCTACTGCCTCCTGGCTGTGCCCTTCCTGGCTGTGCCATGCTCTGAGCGAGGATCTGGTGCAAGAGGGCCCATGCAGGTCATACACCCTGCCATGGCTGCTGGGGGACCTGCTGTCCACAGGCACCGATGCCCACCAGGGAAGCTGCTAGGTGGGTAAAATGTTTCCACCCAGGGCTTGGCTGTTGTGCTATTCATGGGGACTGGAGACCAAGACAGGGTGACCAAAGCGCTGGGAGTTCTGTTCTTGCTAAAGGGCAGCAGACACCCCCGCTCCTCGGGTGGACACAGCTCTGTGAATGTGCTGGTAGTCACTGAGTTGCACATTTTAACAGGGGAATTCCATGGTATGTGAATTATGCTCCAATAATCCTATTAAAAAGAGATGTTAGCCAGTTGACATGGGGAAGATAATTAGATTGTAATAGGATTAATGAAATCATTAACAATAATCATTTACATAAGAGCCTGAGTATGGGGCTTGACTTTTTGAAAACCACTCAATAAAAATTAATTCTTGTACTTACTGGTATTGTTTCATCTTCTTCTTTCAGTCTCCCCCCAAAAATGCATTAATAAATTGAAGTTACCTTTTCTTGATAAGCAAAATTTCTTGTTGCTGTGGCTGTTTTTAACCAAAGTCTGAAGTTTCTGTGCAGATAGCAGGGTGGGTGTGGTTTATCATAAACAGGGGAGGCTGGTCCCACTGACTTTTTGCAACGATGAGCAGGGAAAGGTCTCCCTCAAAGGCAGAGAGCTGATGTTGGCACCCTTACAGGCCAGTAGCAAAGCTGACCCATGGCTCACCTGGGCAGCATCCAATCCACAGCCCCTCAGGGGCACAGGTGCTGCCATTTGTGTGAGCAATAAATCTACCTTTGTCGATGTGGAAAGAGTCAGTACAACATGTCATGTGTATATTTTCTGATGAAGTTTATATCTTGTGATGTTAAGAAAACAATTCCCTTCCATCAAAAGCCCCAATGAATGATACAAATACTGATTTCTAAAGACAGACACATTTTCTGGGTTAATAGATTTTGTGTGCATGTTAAGATGTCATCATATGTACACATCAGGTGTCAATCTCTTTGATAATTCATAATAAGAATGGTGGCTACTTTAAATAAAAATATTCTTAGTAAATATCATAAAACTAAAGAGCAGATTATAGGAGACCTAAATGGATGCAGAGCCCCCTTGTGCTCCCTGATCAAAATGCTTAATATTGTAAGCACAGATTCAACATGCTCTCTGCCTTTGAGGGAGACCTTTCCTTGCTTATCCTTGCAAAAAGCCAAATCCAGGTGACTTCTTTGTAGAAAGTAACAAACTAAAGCTTAAATGTATATGGAAATGCAAGGTTTCCAGAACAGGCAAAACAATCTTGAAGAAGAACAAAGTTGAAGGACTGACGCTTTTTAATGGTAAAACTTACCATTAAGCTACTGCCATCAGGACATTGCAGTACCTGAAAGAGATGGACATCTGGATAAGTGGCACCAAAGTACAAGTCTAGACACTGTGCCAAGTGGTTAGGAGGGAGCAGAGAAGCTCGCCTCTCATCCTCCTCTGGAGGAAACACGTGGAGCAGCCAACTGGGGGATAGCTTGGCAATTTCTTAGAACATTAAGAGTGAAGTTGTAATGTGACCTTGCGATTCTACTCCTAGGAGTGCACCCATGAGACTGATACTTACCTGCACTAATCTGTGCACTGATGGACACAACAGCATTACTAATGCCAGCCCCAAATGGAAACAACTCAAAGATCAAGGTAGAACGGACAACCAGAGGGTGGCTTATCCATATCATGGGATAGTATTCACCCATGAAAATGAAGGAAGCACCTGATCCCATATGGATGGACCCTGTAGCTGTAATGCCAAGTGTGATACCAAGGCATGAAAGCCTACATATCTACAAGTGCATCTGAAGAAACTGTCCAGAATAGGGAAGCTGTAGAGGCAGAGAGTGGATCCACTACCATGTAGGGCTTATGGGGTGAAGTGATAATGAGGAGTGACTGCTAATGGGTATGCAGTTCCTTTCTGACTTAATGAAAATGCTTAAAGACTGATGCTGGGGATGGCTGTGTGACTGCAGGTACTAAAAGTTACTGAAGTGTACACTCTAAATGGGTGAATTGCGTGATATGTGTAGTATCTCAAAAAAATGGAATAATAGGGGCTGGGGCTGTGGCTCAGTGATAGAGCTCTTACCTAGCATGTGTGAGGCACAGAGTTTGATCCTCAGCACCACATAAAAACAAACAAATAAAATAAAGCCATTCTTTGTATCTACAACTACAAAAACATATTTTTTTAAATGGAGTAATAAATAGGAAGCATTTCATCTGGCCAAATGATTTCAATGGTCACCAACATATTAACCTCTCAGAAGGCATTCTGTCCAAGTCAGCTATGTATCCCATGCACGCTTGTGCTTTCTCTGTTTTTAGTACAAAAAAAAAATTTTTGAAAGATGGTGAGTGACTTTTGTGCTTTTAGTTCTGGGGTTGTTTCCGACTTCCTTATGCATTAATGAGGAAACCTTGATGTTTCCAGAGAAAGTGGAAGGTAATGCAGAAGGAGATAGTAAAAAATGGGTACAGAGGGGCTGGCACATCACCGATTCACAGATTCAATTATCCAGTGAAACCTGGAGCAAAACTCATTTTAATGAAATGTTTTGCAAACCAAAACTAGAGAGAAAAAAAAGATAAGCATCACTGTTTGGCTATCTTGAATCGACTAAAACTGTGGTTACTTTCTTGAAAATAAAAATCTTTGCCTGAATACAAGAAATAATTGTAATTAGTATTTGGAGGAGCAAGGAGAACTGAATTAAAAATACTCATCTTTTATTAATCACATAAATTTTTCATAAGAAGTTTATTTTTACTAAGCTCAGGCTAACAGGGGGAAAAAAACATTATTTGACAAAATTCTGGAAACAATTGGCCCATGACAATTCAACGCTATTTTCCCAAGCTATTGTTTTTAGTAGGGGCTTCAATAAGCGGAGTTCACATGGGTGTTTCCTGCCCTGTGGGGCAGTCGCCATAGGCCAGCAGTTCACATGTGTCTGTGGAGTAGGATGAGCTCCCTCCTGATAATCCCTCATCTGCACTAGAATGCTCCAAGAGGGAACAAAGCCACCACTGTGGACACCTCCCTAGGAGCTCCCAGGAATGAGCTCACAACTCCTGAGTTAACCACAGGAGTAAGAGCGCCCCTTACCTGAGGAGTCCAGGAGCAAAACCACAGGCTTAGCAGACTGAGGCTTTTAAAATCCCCCTTCATCTCTGTGCACTGAGCATGGCTCACAGATGCACCTCAAGAGGTGAAACCATTCTCACAGGCTTGGTGGTATTGTAAGGAGGCACGTACAGGAATCTTGGTATCTGGCATCAGCTGGGGAGTGGGTTTCTACAAACCAGAGGGAGGCATGATAAGAAAGGGTGATTTTAGGAGGTATTTTACTGAGAGAAAATAGTTAAATCAAAGTCTTAAAACAAGGAGGAGACATCTTTAGTTTTGTTTTCGGCTTCAAGTTACACAAATCCCTGTTACAGTGTTATAAAAACAAGGAACAGTTACGCTTTATAAAAATGCTGTATTAGAGCATTATATTTATGCATAGTATCTGGGTTCCACCTGACATACATCCAGGGGGTTTGATTTCCATCCCCATTCCCCTCCTTTTTCCTCCTCTCCTCTCTCCTGCTTTTCTCTCTCTGCTGATCTCCCTTTCACACCTTTATTTATTTATTTTTGATTGGTACATTCTACATACGCATAAAGGAGACATTTCCTATATGATAGATAGATAGATAGATAGATAATCAGAAAATGACTGTTAGATTCACTGCGATTTCTTCCCCTTCCCTTCCCTCCTCCTTCCTCTCCGTCTCCTACTTCTACTCCACTGATCTTCCCTAGATCTTTGTGACAACTGATCCCCTCCCCACTGCCTTCTTCTCCTTATGCTGTTATAAAACCAGAAGGAATTGGGGGCTGGGGTTGTGGCTCAGCGGTACAGTGCTCACTTTATATGGGCGAAGCCCTGGGTTCGATCCTCAGCACCACATAAAAATAAGTAAATAAAATAAAGGTGTTGTGCCCAAGTACAACTAAAAAATAAATATTAAAATACAAAAGGAGGAATTGGGCGACCAACTCAGAGGGTCTACAAATGATACTGAGTCCAACAGTAAAATAAAGTATCCTTGGGTGCTCCCATGAGAAACACCACCAACACTATGTAGAGGTGGAAGGGTAGCTTGGAGATGGGAATTCATTCATGCACTGGAGAGACCACAAGTCTCACGGAAGGCCTTCCACAATCTGGGGAACCAGGAATTCAGTGGTCTCATTCTTCTGAATCTGGAAGGCTGAGCAAACCAAGGGATGACAAAATTCCCAGTCCAAGGGGTTTGAAAGGGAACTGGGGCTTATGTCAGTAAGTCCCAGAGTCCAAAGTCGTGAGAACAGGGGCTCTGAAGTCAAAGGGCAGCCCAATACAGTTGTCTCAACAGAAGATAAAGACAGAATTCACCTTCCTCTGCGTCTTTTGAGCTCACAACAGAATGGATGGTGCCCACTCACAAGGATAAAGGGGCAGATCATCCCCAGTTCATCTACCAAGTCGGATGCTAATGTATTTCAGAAATACCCCCCACCTGAGACATGCATAAATCATATTTTACCAGCTATCTGGGCATCCCTTTACGCAATTATGTTAACATATAAAAATTAACTTCACTGTAAGGAGTGATCCCAGGACTCCAGAAGAGAGAACAAATTCCCATTTGTGTTTTCACTGATTTTTATTTTTATCTCATCTTAGAAATTTTTCATGAATACTGATTAAACATGATTTTGACAATTATCTTTACAAACATTCCATTAATAAAAAGCAGAATGATCATTCCAGGACAAACCTATCCATTCAAGTAAGCGTGTGCTGGGCAGGGAGCTGAGCTCAGAAGACAGAGTGATAAGTCCGTGTTTGTGTGGTTTTTTGCACAAAGAGAAACCGCAAACAAGAGGATGTAATCACAGGTCCTATTTCAGCTCCCGTAGAAAATAAGTGAATCAATGGTGGGCAGAGAATCCTGGCTTAAGGGTCTGATGCAGTAGACCCCTATGGTGTGTCCCAGCAATCAAGTTAAATCTCCTTTCTGAGAGTAGCTGTCACTCACCCTGACACGACTGGATATTTCCTCTATGTGTGGATTCTGCTCGTCTGGAAGGCGGATGACAACATGGAAATTTCTGTGTCACCTTTGCAGGACAGCAATGTCTGTTGAGGCATTTTTGTGCTTGGTTCAGTGATTCAGTGATGCTCCTGGAGACTGGGATGAGCACCAGGATCAGACGAATCGTGAGTCTCTGGGAAGGCCTCTCAGAGGCAGCTGCGGTTCTAAAAGGACACCCTTTTACTTGCATGGGCAGGAAATTGGGTCATGTGAGTTGACACTTGAAGTGGCATAACTTCAGTGCTGGCACATCGACCCTTTTTAGGATGCTTTCAAACCTTCTATCCTTGTTGCCTTAACCTTCGTGGCCTGGTAGAGAAGGGCACCTGCACTGGAATGGAAATGCCTCCTGGGAATATGGTGGAAATGAAGTTCCTGAGGTGGAGGCCCCCAAGTCCTGGGACTGACCTGTGGCTCCTCCCCTGGCTTCTCACTCTTCTACAGACCCACACCATTGGATGCCCCATCGCTTCTGGCTGGAAAGCTGTCCTCCCCACCCAGCTGTTGAAGCCCTGCATGCAGAGGCCAGGGGAAGGTGTATGTGAGAAGAAAGTGACCAGGTGCCCAGCTGTCACTTCGGATGCTCTTCAGCCAGAGCCAAGGTGTCATACAATGGGAAGGCTCCTATTTGGATTGTTTTGCTGCCAGAACTTCAGCATGCTTTCTATTTATCACCAGCCTGGCCTCCCTCTAAAATACCAAGGTGTCCTCAGCGGGTGATTCAGGACCATCTGCAGAAATCAAGTTTCACAAGCATCGTGTGCAAACTCGGTTTCTAAATCCCTGGTCATGGAAGTAGGCCATCTTTGCCCAGTGAACTGAGTAAATCCCCCGTTAAAAGAAAAATGTTAGGCAGATTAAACTTAACAGAATTTAATTAAGCAAAGAAAGATTCACAAATCAGATGGTCCTCAGTACCACAGTGATTGTGGCCTATTCAGGGGATGGCAGCGTTCACCGACAGAAGACAGAAGTAAGGGACAGAAAGGGTGCCCCCTGGATATAGCCAGCAAGGGCCTTTCTTAACACGGTCTCATCAGCTGGCCAAGGGATGAGACTGGACGCTAGTGCTTATTACACCAGTAAACACCTAGTTACTCTCAGCTAGTTGACCTGCTAGATTAGGTGGAAGTTCACTATGAAGGACTCAATTATGCAGGCCTCGGAAGGCTGAATTTAATTAAATTTATCACTGGTGTTTACTTTGCCTCTAGAAGTGGAACTTAGGCGTTAGAAGATCTTCAAATGCCCTCCTACCTCAGGACGCATTCATCATCTCTGATTTCTCCTTCACCCTCTGGTCCCATCTTCCGTCTGGTCCAGGAGACCTGTATCCACCATGATGATGAGTCAGAGTCATCGTAATCACAGGCCAGAACAGCCTGCTGCTTCACTGCAGCTCTCCCTGTCACACTGCCCACTGCCATGGCCCTCTCTTTAGCCTGTCATCTCCCTGTACCCAGCCAGCACCCTCCAATCCCTGCATCCTCACTCAGAGCTGGTATGTGGGGCAGACGCAGGCTCAGCCCTTTGCTGACCACTGGAGGGCCCATCATGCTCAGCTCTCGGGATGGTCACATGCCAGGTAGGAGGACCTGTCCCTCCTCTTTGAGGGTGGTGAATAGGCCATGGCTCCTGGCTTGCTCTGCCCCCATCCTGGTACAGCGATGTGTGGGGATTACTGGTTTTAATCCTCCCCAGCCCGTAGGTAGGTTCAGACCACGTCACGCCACAGGAAAGGAAGCTGAAACACATGTGGGTTATTGAGCAATTAGAGTTGCAATGGAAGCCAGGGAGCCTCACTCCAGGGCTTGGCTGGAATTATAAAAATCACTACACCATGTGAAAACGATTGGCAGAAGACCATTCCCAGAGGTCATTAGCTGGAAGTGGCCTTTCCACCAGGGACTGTTTGGGGACTGGCCTTAGGCTCACTGGGGAGCTATGGAAGACTGTTTGCAAGTGCCCAGAAGGTGGGAAATTACCCAGACCAACGGCAGAGCTCAGAGTACACTGAAGTCCACTCGGGTCAACAAAGACACACCACACACACTGAGCTGTGTTGGGTGATGAGTTTGTAGGCTTCTCACAACTGCAGCAGAATGCCTGGGGGCGTCAGACTGAAGGGGCAGAGGTTTATTCTGGCTTGAGGATTCAGTCCATGGTGGGTTGGCTCCATTTTTTCTGGGCCTTGGTGAGCAGAACATCATGGTGGGGACAGCAGGGTGGACCTAAGCTGCTCACTTCATGGAAGCCAAGGAGGAAGGAGAAAGGGGGAGCAAGGGGGTGGGTAGGAGTCCAAATACACCCTTCCAGGGCACAGCATAGTGACTGACTTCCTCTCAACAAGCCCTACTTCTTAAATTTCCTCCTGCTCCAACAGTGCCACCAGCTGGGGACCAAGCCTCCAGCATATAAGACTCTGGGGGACATTCTAGATCCAGACTGTAGCAGGTAGACTCCAGGGTGGGCACATCAATTGTCACGTTTTTAAATACCTCTTTGGACTGGGACTTTGATAATGCTTCCTTCCTAAGACTCCTGATTCTCCAACTTCATCTCCCTTTAGACAACACTCCTTCTTGGAACCTGAGTGCAGTTCCTTTTCCATTCCCAAACTCAGATCCCAAACACAGTTCCCACCCTCCCTTGTGCAAGGGTGTGCAAGCCACGTGAGAAGCCCCATACCTGTGGCCATTTCTCCACTTGTAGTTGACACCATGTTTCATGTCTGACTTTACCAGCACCAGTGCTGAAGGTCGCTCACAATACCTCCATGTCCCTTAAACCTGCTATGACGTGGCTCTCAGGGGGAACCAGCACACAGGCAGTCTGTATTGGGTTCATTCTGAATGAATCTTCCTGGGGTAATGAGCTCCAATACCTGAGAGCAACCTGGGGAAGTGTGAGAGTGGGAAGCCACTGGGTCTGTGTGTCTGCAGCTCAAGGTTGCCCACCAGGAAACAAGGCCAAGAACATCCATGTCATCAATAAATGGCAGGAGCCTGAAATGTAAGCATTTACCTGAAATCTCACTATTTAACAAAGACTGTTGATGACTAATTAAAATTAAATGGTACCATGGAGCATTTTTAAGGGAAAACAGTTTAGGACAGATTCAATCTGAAAATTGGCAGTGTGCAATCTCTGAAAAACATACTGCTGTTCAATCAAAAAGCTGTAGCTTTCAGTGTATCTGACATGGTTAGATTGAAGCCCCCCTTCCTGTCCTTGGATGACCAGAGAGTGTGCAACCTACATTGCACTCAACTTTTAAAAAAATGCACATATGGTTAGACACTGAGAGTTACGGGAGGAAAGGCAATTTACATTAGGAAGCACACTTTGTGTTTGAAAATACTTAGTAAGTCCAGTGTGAGACATCGGAGTTACAAGGTGCACCATGTAAAAGAATCGTGCATGCATTAAAATCTGTTCTGCTCATTTAGCTGATGAAATTGTAAAATGCTAGTTTGCATTCATGGTTACAAACAGACCAGATGTGAAGGGCTTTCTGGAAAGCTTTGTATAAAATTACTTATTTTGCATATTTAATTTTAATATTACAAGACTGAGATGATTTTTAAAAGAGCGTGTACCTAAGTGAAGTTGGCTTGAAGAATAAGATTTGGAAAATAAGCATGCCTCCCCTAGACAGGTGCTACTGGAAGGCAGATCTAACTCTAATGAATCTAATTATACTTACACATCTCCATTGAGTGTCAACTTGCTGCCATTTTTATTACATTATCTGGAATTTAGACGGCTGAATAATCTTTACGAGCACAAACAGGCTTGCAAGGCACGGTTTTAGGAGTTTGTTGCTTCACAGTGAAACTGTCTTACTCTCCCAATATTATTTCTCAGTTCCTTAGATTTGAATCATAAGGGGAAGCAAGAGGTAGGGATGTCTTTCAGAGGATGAATATCTTTTAGCTGTAAAATATTGTGAAGGAAAGTGCCTGGACATTCAATTTATCATTTGCTGTTGCAAACATGGGTTTCTTCTGATGAAACAAAAATTTTGATTTTAGGATTCATCACCAACACTTTCCTTCTTTCCCTCCCCCTCCCTTCCTTCCTTCCTTTTGTCTTGTTTTCTTCTCTTCCTCTCTTTCCCTTTCTCCCCCATTTTGGAGTGACAGTGGAAACCCTGCTCATATGCAAGCCATGAGCCCCTGCCAGGCCTTGGCCACAGGTAACGCTGGCCTCACCACAGCCTGGTGGGCGTCCCAGGAGGCTGAGGGCTCACAGACCTGTTTATTGTCCTGTCAGTCCCTGTACCAGGCAGAGCTGAGGGCTGGAATCTGTGTTGGGGACCATGGAAGACAGAAGAGGGGGAACAGCTGCAGCTCTGGATTGGCCATGCAAGGTGGGGCCCATTTCCTAGGACTGCGGTCAGGCTGGACAGTCCACATATCACTAATATGCAACTATTGCTCTCATTCTTGCCTCTTTTTTGCTAAACTATGGGCTCTGTGGAGACAGCCTCTGTGATATATTTAGGACATGTTCAACAAAGACATCTTTGCTGAATGATTACAGGTCACAGGCATGGGTGTTGAGGTCCTGAGATCCGAGTGAGCAGCTGAGCTGAACCAGGAGCCCATACACTGACCTCCATATGCTGTGGCTGTGTGTGCCCCGTCCTTGCCTGGACAAGCCCTGCCACCCATGGTCAGCATGTGGTGATAGGTGCAGGAGACACTTAAACGCAGGCCCTGCTAGGACAGAGGGTCCTTCCCCACCCTCCCTGTGCTCTTCCTGAACTCTCAGGCAGCGGAGCCCAGGGGCTGCTCCAGGGTCTCCTACTCAGATTAAAGGACACCAGGAGGCCACTGTGGGCAGCTCAATATGCACAGAGAGATCAGTCAGGGCACTTGTTAGTGGGTTCCTTTGGAAAAACTCTGAATGGACATGAAGCCATCGATTTCAATACAACTTGAAAAGGCAAAACACCTGTGCAGTGCTTCAGACAGAAGCCCTGGCCTAGAAAACTTTTTATATTATATTTATATTATATCCTCCCTTTTTATACTATATTGATAATTTGTCCTACAGAGGAGACTAAACTAACACCTTTTGTTCATCAGAAATATCCTTCTTTCTCCTGAAACTGAATATCTAGCAAAAGTGTTTTCAGAGGCAGAGAAGATACAAAGCAAAGGGAGACAGGGTCCCTCCCGGAATAGCTCTCATTTGCTGCCTGGAATATTCTAATGACAATGGTAGCAACAGCCCTTGACATCCGCTGCTCACCCACTGGGGTCCACGTCTGTTCTTAGCTCTTCACATACGGGAGCGCATGGATTCAGGTAAAAAACAGTGTTAGGATGATATTGTCGCCAACCACATTTTAAAGTACAAAACTAACAAATGGTGAGATTCGGGAACTTCAGCTCAATGGCAAAGCCACGGTGTGGACCTCAGTCAGGGCCCAGAGTTCGGCTTCCGTCTCCCTCTGCCTCTCCCTTGATGGCCACAGAGGGAGCTCCTGGTCAGCACAGGGTAGCAGGGAGCACGTGGAGGGCTGAGGACTTGGGAAGGGTCTTAGAAGGATGCAACAAGGTGCCACTGCCTGCACCGCTGCAGCAGGCCACCTTTACAATGAGGGGACTTCAAAGAAGCAGCTGACCTGTGCTTCCTGCAGGGCCCCAGCCCGGGCTATTTCAGCTGCTTTTCCTTTGGCAGCTTCATGGCATGCTGAGAGTGGAAAGTGTGCCTGCCCCTGGTGGGGACCTGGGGCATGTGGTCAGGGTGGCAGGCTGAGGAGACTCCTTGGAGGTGGTGTCCTGGGGCAATGAGGGAGGAGACAGTGAGCAGGGTCTGGGAACCTCAGCCCCACACAGAGAACCTGAGAGGTGACGATGGCCCTGGAGGCAGGCTCCCAGGCAGGCTCCCCGGAACTGGAGGGCCGAGCAGAGCATTTAAAGTGCATTAATGCAGAGTCCTGGGTAGGGACCCTTGGCAGGGAAAAGAGCAGGGAGCAGAGCCGAGGCCCCCTTTATCATCACCCTTAATTCCAGCCACCCATCTTGTAGCTCAGGTTGAGACACTAATACTAGTTGGTGAACAATTTTTCATATCTTTTAAAAACTATTTTGCTTCCTATTTATACCCAGGTGGGAGTTAGGGCCATCTGTAGTAATATTCGGGGTCTATGTGGAGGTGGGCCCACACTTTTCCCACAGCACATGGGTCCTTGGGTGGTGTCAGTGATCACAACCTTGCACATCCCGGGAAGCTCAGGTGTCGCTGCTGGCTGAGAGCTGCATGCTCTTCTCCAGCCTGTCGCTGAGCCCTGACAGCTGCTGCTGCTCCCCTCACATCCATCCCGAATCTGCCACTCTCCTGCGCCCACCAGAATAAGCAGGGCCTATGGCTATGCTGCCTGAGTTCTGTCTGAACCTCACTCACAGAGGATGGAAGCCTGGACCCAGGTACATGCATCCTGGATGGAGCCTCAGAAGTGAAAATGGAGTAACCCAGCAGACCGTGCTCCTCTAACTTAGGCTCTCCCCTAGAACCAGTTCCTCATCTCTGGTAAAATGAGCCAAGATGGCATGAGAGTGCTCTTCCAGACCTGACCCGTTAGCTGAGGGCCACAGGCTCAACACACTTGCAAACATCAAGTGGGTTTCCACCGGTCAGCATGATTTGGGGAAACCTTGGAAGCCAACAAAGATCCACATCTAAACTGACAAATGAAAGATCTTCCATGTGTGTCCAGCCTTCCCGCAGAGATGCCCGCCTTGGAAGGTGTGGCCACCCAAAGAAGGGAGAATCTGAAACTGGGAGTCTAGGTACTAGTGAATGCTGATATGAGCTAGTCAGCCTTCACCTTCAAGTGACGACCCTAGCTGAGCTAGTACTGGGAATATTTCCAGAGATCATTATAATATATCAACATTTAATCTGTAGTTTTGTTTTTTAAGGAAAAATCTTTTTCTATCCTTCTAGTTCTCCAGAGGCAGCTGCTTAGTGGCAGACGATCATTTCAAGTGGATATTTGCTAAGTTTCTCCCTGAAACTACTTAGTACAGCACAGCCAACCTGATTACTATCTGATGGGAAGAAGACAGCTGGGGTTCCTCTTGGGCCATGTGTCAACTTTCAAATATAAAATATTAGAAAATAGTTAAAACAGGGTAAGTGGCCATACATCAAACCTCAAAAGCCCTTTGAATACCATCAGGTGAATTTTATCCAGCCTTCACCCCACATAGGGCATAAATGATTTTATTTATCATGTTTGTATTGTCAAGATGATTTAAAGCTTTGTCCTGCCAGATGGCTTCAGCCCTTGCAGTCACTAGATTGCTGCTTGGTCTTGAGTTTCCAGTCCTGTGCAACCAATTTTCACGTCAAGTGGCCAAGGAACACACCTGCAGAAACCACTAAAAAGATGTGAACACTTACTAAGAGCTATACTTCCATTACCACCCAGAACCTCTGGAGGGTGGAGAGAGAACCAATGGTGATCTTAGATTAAATGTAGCAAAGCATTCAGAGACCCTTTGAGATCACTTGGCCAAAAGCACTGGTTCTTCTGGCCATTTGATCCACTCCTTTGGGGACACAAAGTCATCCCCTGTCCTTGCTGGGTAACAGCAAGTCTCAGTCAGATGGGAGTTTCCCTCTGTCACTAGACTCGGGTCTGTGCGCACAGGTGTGGTGAAATCGTGCCTGCACCCACCTGACCTCCACAGGTACCTCCACCTTACCTCCTGTGACATCATAGACCCCTCACAGTCTTCAAGCAGGAGGACGGATCCCCTGGAGGAGACACCAGAGATGAACATCTCTCGAATTGCTTTGCAAGAGACCACATAAGGTACTGTTAATGACAAATGTGACCATTCACTGTGAAGTAGAAATGCAGAATTCCACCCAGCTGGAAGGACACTCCCATGATGGACATCCAGGGAAGGTTCTCAGAGATGCTCTAACATCCACAGATGACACATGACCCCCTGAGCCAGGAAATGACCTCAGAAAATGGGCAGCTTACCCTCAAGAAGGAGGGCTTAATTCCTGTGGTGTTCATCATCTGCTTTGTTTGATTTTATTCCTCTCACTTCCATTATCACCTCTGGCATGAACTCATGGGGCTTCTTTTCTCTTTCCTTCCCTCTTTGTGATAATTGCTAGTTTTGAATCCATTCCTTCTAATGCATTCTTAGAGTATCCCCCAAATTAGCCCCTGCGCTCTATCTTCCTGACTGCTGGGTGTCATCTCATCATAAATGGTAAATATCTCTGGGCAACTTTTGCCTCATCATAGGAGACCCCTGGTAACCATGGCCAACGGCAGGTCAACTTTCACCCATCTGGAAAAACGTCCCTAAAAATCAACCTCTGAGTTTGCTTGTTGACCCCTCCTCCAGAAAAAGAAAAGGAATTGTCACAATCTGTCATTCTAACCCTAGGTAATTCTTAACTTGAATTAAGCAACCCTCATAGTTCAATATAGCAATTTCCCCCTGGAAATGGACTAACAGAGGCTCCAGGATGGGGCTCAGCTAATGGTAGGGCTTGGTCTGACCTCGTGTCATGAGAAATTCTAGTTCCTGGGTCTGTTTGTGCCTGGCCTCTGGGTCCTGTTTACCTCAAATTCTTACCTTATGGATTTCAGGAATAGAATTCCAAGGCTTGGCTGTATAGAGATACCTTAATTCCACAAGCCAACTCAGACCCAGGAACCAGAAGAGGGCCACCTTGGATTATTTAGGCATTATCTGGAGGAATCACTGACTCATCATATACCCAAGCAATCTGGGTAAGTTCTTAAGAGAGGGAGTTACCTAAGAGGTGATCAGATCTATAACCGGATGCAAAGGATGTCACCAGGATGAAGTTCTGTCTCAGCCTGCTGGCGTGGGTAGTGATGGATAATGATGCTGTTCTAGATTTCTTATCAGCTAGTTTTGGCAGGATCTGTGCCATTATCAATGCTTTATGCTCACTTGGATTGTTGTGGGAAGCAGACTGGTCGAGGAGCCACAGTGGGCCCTCAGAGAGGAAGAGAGCTACAAACTTCATTTTACACCAGTGGGCCCAGCGGAAAACAAAAATTCCAATTCTTGAGCCCTCATAGACAGTTTCTCTTGGGCCATATTTATAGATTATTTGATGTCATCTTAGACCCATCCTATCACTGGGGATTTTTCCTCTTTTAAAAAAAAAAATTCATAATCTGTGTGGCAGAGGCCTGTCCAGGGTTTCCAACACAAAACACGCTCACAGAAACAGATAGGAAGAAAGGGGTCTCTTCAAATGTATTCTTAGAGTATCCCCCAAATTAGTCCCTGCGCTCTGCTCTATCTTCCTGTTACACTTCAAGAGGGAGTGGTCAGACCCCTAGGGCAGTTATGTATCCAATCCAAAAGGTAGAGACCCAGGGTTAATTAGGCTTCCTGGAGAAAGGCTGAGAGGACAAGACTGAGCCCTTCCCCAGACCTTGGTTTCTTACCATGATTGTACTTGCATTTCACAACCAGGTCTGGTTTTGCCATCAGGGAATCACTAACACAGCGAAGGTGGAATAGGCTACCCAATATTTTAAGATCAAAGGTATTTGGCTTCTGAAGGTTACAGGATTTATTCTCCTGACTTGTTTGGTTCTGCAGCCTCTCACAGGGGTTATTAATTGTTTTCACTTCTATCTCAGAAGCCATGATGCTGGCCCGGCATGTCCTCTCCAGTCTGGAGGATCCTGTGCAGCAGAGCTCTTGGCAAATGACTGCAATGAGGACATGACAGCACACAGGTTCAGAGACCTCATGATGTTATTAACCCCGTGAAGAGAGTGGGTGAAGCACGGAGGTGAGGTCACAGACCCAGACATGCTGACCACTCTGTGAGGATGACCACAAGGGTGGACAGAGAAGCAGAATAAGCAAATGCACCACGATGTACAGTATGTGGCAAAGCCCCTGCAGCCTCCAGCCAAGAAGCAGAGCCACAAGTGTGCAGTCATTGGCCCAGCACTCAGAACCTGGTCCACGATCAGAAGCCTCCTTTTCCCTGCTTCTTCCAATTCCGTACCAACTATGATACAGCACCTGAGAGATCCTGATTCTCGTCATCCCACCTGCAGCTTCCGCAAGTGAACAACCTCCAATTTGAGCACAGTTGAAACCTCTGTTGCACTCTGAATCTTTACTTCCTGCCTGTAAGCTCTGAATACCCAACCTTTAGTTTTCATTGTCTCTCTTCACATATTTTTATACAAAAACAGCAACCGTGTGCACACCATGTGCGGTTGGCAGTGCTTGGAGATGGGGGCAGAAGAATGAGCCACCATTTCTCCTGCACGATTCAATCTGTTGGATAAATACCAAGGAGAGAAATAGCTGGGTCATATGGCAGATCCTTTCCGCATCTTTTGAGGAATCCAAAAGAACTAAAATCAGCATGCTATAGCGACACACACATTCCAATATTTACAGCAACACAACTCACAATAGCCAAGTTATGGAACCAGCCCAGGTGCCTGTCAAGAGATGAATGGATAAAGAAAATGTGGCATGTTTATAGAATGGAGTTTTATTCAGCCATAAAGAAGTAAGAATATGCTATTTGCTGATAAATGGATGGAACTTGAAAACATCAGGCTATATAAGCCAGACCCAGAAAGTCCAGGGTCAAATGTTTTCTCTCATATGTGAAAGAGAAAGAGAAGGAAAGACAAAAGGAGGATCTCATGAAAATAGAAGGGAGAACAGTAGAGAAAGGAGATGGAAGGGGAGGGAGGAGGTGCTGGAGAATGAAATCTACCAAATCATGCTATGTGCATGTGTGAATGCAGCACAGTGAATCCGTTTTGTGTATAATTATGATACTCCAATTAAAAACACACAAATAGAAGGGACACTGGTAGAGTAGATGAAGGGGGTCTTGGGGAGGGAAAGGGGAATGAAGGTTATGTGCATATATGAACAGGTCACGAGGAACTCCATACTTATGTGTAATTATAAAGCACTAATGCATAAAAAAACACAGAGTCTAGCAGAGAGGTCTACATGTAAACTCAGAACAGCAAATTCTAGTGTCAACAGTGTAGAGGAGGAGTGAGAGAGAGTGACACGGGTCAGCTCTGGGATGGGAGGGAGCAAGGCATTCTGGGTGGACTGGATAGCTTAGGCCTCTTCAGCTGCCACCGATTGAAATTTTTGAAAATTCTTCAAGTCAAATGAAATGTGACAGTTGGGGGAACTCAGCCCCTGAAAGACCTTGCTGTAAATTATTAAGTATAAATAGTAAATGTTCATACAGCAAATTTCCCATGGCACATGAATGCCAGAGGCTTGCATTCCACCTATGTGTACCTGGGGAGGCAGCTGGACCTCACACAGGGACAAGGGGACAAGGCTGCTTTGGTGTGACATGGCAGACTCCAGCTATGCAAAGATCGCAGAGGACCCGCAGCTCACAGGAGCCCCAACCACATCCAAGAGGGTGACAGTGGTGTCCCTCACTCTCTGCCTATCCATTCCCCATTTACTTCAATGTCATTGCAGAAAACAAAAGTCTTTGGGAGACTTATTGGCAGAAGTGATGGAGAAATGCACTTAACGTGAACAGGAAACAATGATAAAAAATAAGCATTTGAAGAGCGAGAAGACGCGGAGCTTTTGATCTGACACTTCCCCTCTCCTCTTGAAGGTGGGGCGTTGAGTGCCATCAACTACTTCCCAGTTTTGGACTTAATGAGGTTCACCAGCCCCATATTTGATTCATCATTGTCTACGAAGCTTTCATCTGAAAACTAAAGATAAAAGGTAAATACCTTCAAAGTAATGTGGCTTTTTTTTTTAAATCTGGTGTCTTTAAGCGGCTTAAATTCAGACATAATGTATCAGACCTCAGTGACAGCCATGTTAGAAGTCCCCCTCCTTGTTCTCCAAGTCCCTATGAATCATTGTCTTTCCAGGTATAATTGGTCCTTATGAACAATGAGTGATGTTTGTATAGGTATATGTGTTTGTGCAGGTGTCTTAATTTAGAGTATGAATAATTAGGGCAGATCTGGAAAAGAGAAGAGAATGTAGAAGGGAATATTCGCTAAGTAAAAGAGAACACAGTGCTATAAAATATAAAGGACTGTTAACACATGGAAAGTCAGGTTCATCTCAGATTTGGAACTCAGGAAAATCCCAGTCCTGGTCACCCTGGACATTGCTTCCTTTGTGGGTTCTGTCTCCAGGGCCTAAGAGGATGACAGGTTTGGGGCAGAGGGCTGGGAGCAGACCAGAGGGCTGGGACTGAATGGGACTGTGCCAGGGTGGAGGCGTGGAGGCCTCAGTGTGGGTGGGGGAGGTGAAGTTTCTTTTCCCTAATCTCTGCTGAAATGGATCCTGCTGTACCTTCCACTTGCCTTGGGTCAAAGGCTGGGGTTGAATCAGACAGCAGAGCACCCCTCTGTCCCTGATGTCCTGGGCAGAGCTGGGTCACAAGCATAGGCTTTGGTGTGGGGCAGGTGTGATTTCAAGCTGGCCTTGGGCACACTGCCTGGCCCTGTTGGTCAGGATGCTTCACCCTCTGGTACCGTTTCCTTGTCTAGTTAGTTATTGTTTTCATTTGTTTGTCTGTTTCACCCTTTTTATATAATTTTTATTGTTTTGTTGTTGTTGTTAAACCTGAAAGTGGAGTCCATTTGATGTAATATACAAGCCAGGAATATATCTTAATATAATTAGGGACCCGTTCTTGATGATGTACAGGACGGTGAGATTCACAGTGGCATTTTCATATGTGTACATAGGAAATTCATGTCAGAGTCATTCCACTGATTTTTCCTATCCCCTCTCTTCCCTTCATCCTCCATTGTCTAACCCACTGAGCCTCTATTCTTCCTTCCCCTCCATCTCACACCAGTCAGAATGGCAATTATCAAGCATGCAAGTGACACAGATGTCGGCGAGGACATGGGGAAGAAGCTCACTCACACACTGCTGGTGGGACTGCAAACTGGTGCAACCACTCTGGAAAGCAGTATGGAGAGTCCTCAGAAAACTAGGAAGGCAACTGCCACCTGACCCAGCTGTCCCACTCCTCGGAATGTATCCCAAGGAAGTTTTTCCTCATTTATAATGAAGGTGCTGCCACCATCCTGTCCTGTGCAGGGGCGGGTCTTTGTGTCTTGATAACACTGGAGTAGACTAATGGCACTTAAAGGAATTTAATGAGACAATAGTAACCAGCTCTTAGAAAACCACACGGAGGCTGGGAGACATATTGGTAAACAGGAGGTTATTTTGCTATGTATCATCTGTAAATTCTAATCTCCATCAAGAACATGTGATTTCAGGAAGCTAGTGCTTCCTCACAGTGGCATGGTCAGCGGGGAAAGCAGAAGAGCCCCACCTGTGCACAGCCTGCCTGTCCCTCAGCCGTCTCCTCCCCAGGCACTCCACTGCCTCTGCAGCAGGTACAGCTCCAGGCCACCCAGCCCAGGACACTCAGCCATGAGATGATAGAGGAAGGTTGGCAGGGGGCAAGTCTTGGTCCAGGGCTCTCTGGGCGGGGCTTCCTTGCATTCTGAGTGGAATTGGGTTCACTGGCTTCTGAAGCCACTTGGCCCTCAAATGAATCACATAATGTAACAAAATTGTAGGCAGGATGCAAGGTCGTGGGTGTGGTTTGGCTTATAAATATATCTTTTTCTTTTTAAATGTTTTATTATGGAAACTTGCAAACATGCAAAAATAGGAAGAAGTGTATAATGAATCTGCACCTGCACATTTCAAGAACTGTCGAATGTCTAAACCCCAAACAACAGTTTAGGCATCTGTTTGATCTGGAAGCCAAACAGGCGACCTTGGCAATGCTTGCTTTACTCCAGGCTGCCCAGGCACCCGAGTTACTTGCCTGGATAGTGAAACCATGTGGGTTGGGGACTTTTTTTAATGTTGATGCTAATCAAGAGGAAAGAAGTGGTTTCTGACCTCAACTCACATTCAAATGAGATATAACCAAGTACTAACTGAGGTGCGCACTAACTTGTCAGGCAGTGGCAGGTGCTCTTTTGGCCATTGGTAAATTGCAGATAATTCAAAGCTTCTCAATCTGGAATACATGTGAGAACAGAAATCAAGCCTCCCTTCCTCACTCAAATCCCCATCTCTCCCCAAATAACTACCACTCTTCCCCGACCCCACAATCAACTCAGGTGCTTGAAGTGCCACACAGGGAATTTTTGCTCTGCAGACTCCAACTGCAAATTATTATTGCCAAGGAGGTAAGAGTGCTGTCAAGGTGGCAGGGAGGAAATGCGATTTAGCAGCTGTGCTGCTGCGGATGTGTCAAATTGCTGCTAACAGACAAACAATCAACGTGGACAGAACCAAGCCCAGCGTTCCCTTCATTTCCATTCTGTGCTGTGTAATTCTGCCTGACACATATTTTTAATGGTGTTAACGTGTTCAGAATTAGGTTCCTGGGCATCAAATTTTGCAGGCCAATTTAGGCAGGTAAAGTAAGATATTTGAAATAAAAGATACCTGTAGCATTTTCCCCAGATTCATATGTATTTGCTAATAGAGAAATCCAGGTATTTTGAGGTAAAATAATTGCACCAAGGCTTGGTTCGGAAAGGACTCAGGCTAGGGGCTAGGGATGTAGCTCAGTGGCAGAATGCTTTCCTAGCATGCACTACTGTGCCTCAGTTTGATTCTAGCAAAACACACACACACACACACACACACACACACAACAATGAGGGAAATACACAGAATAATACTCTGAATTTAATATAAAGATGGAGGCATAGTCGTAGCATCTCACAAAATGCAATAGCTCTGTGTGGATTTACTTCTTTCAGGGCATCTGGGGAAAGCCTGTGTCAGTGGCCCAGTGTTCTGCTGGAGTTTGGAGGGAGGCAGACACTGTGCTCAGTGAAAGAAAAGTGGCACAGGACTAATCACACACACACCAGGGATAAGAAGTGGGTTTAATGTCAGGAGCCTGGAGAGGCTGCTATGCACAGAGAGAGGGACCGCAGCAGTGAGCAGGGAGAGCATCAGCTACTCCCCCTTGTATGTCACCTTTTATAGGCTAGAATCATGGCCTTGCACCAGGGGCAGGTGTAGTCCTGATTGACATAGTGAGCACCCCCTGATCTAGTGGAAGGCAAGTTTGTTTCTTGGGAACAGAAACAGGCAGTTTTCCAAGATCTCAGAGAGACACAGGGAAATGAGCAGGTCCCTTCACCTTCTCAAGGAGAGAACAGGGAACCAGTACATCCCCACCTCAGGGGCTGGTTAGTCATCTCCTGCCACAGTCTGGCTGGGCACAAATCATGAGCCACTGAAGCAGGAACAAACTTTATTTCTGAACTCCACCAGTATACTCCACACACGCTCCCCGGGAATTCTTCCGAACGCCACGCGGATCGTCCAGGAACCAGTAACCGGCAATATCCCTCCTCTGGCACTTTCCCAACCAATGGGAACTCTCCGGGAATCCCCCCGAAAGCTCAAGCGGAACTCAACGAGAACTCCGCGAGAACTCGCTGGCGTCACCTCTCAACCACTACTTCTGGCAAAAATGCCCTGCATCATCCCAACTCGGCTGTGGCCCTCAACATCTCCCCCCTTCTGTTTAATTAAACAACAAGCAATGTGGCTTAGGGACCGTGCCTGTTAGGCTGTCCAATACTACACATGGTTCTTACCCGTCATCGGATGAGCTGACCTCTAGGCGTCAGCCTCCTGTCTTAGGTTGGTACCACTGCAATTGGATCATACCCATCACTGACTACCAGTCCAGCATAGAGCCATACTTGTGGATAGGCCTTTGCACCAGTGGGGGTGTGAGGTTCTTTGCCTCACCTCTGTTGGACCCCAAATTTGGCCTTTGCACCAGTGGGGGTGTGAAGTTCTTTGCCTCACCTCTGTTGGCCCCCAAATTTGGCCTTGGTGCCAGTGGGGGGGTGAGGTTCTTTGCCTCACCTCTGTTGGCCTCCAAATTTAGACCATCACTAGCAGAAGGGACACAGAAATGCCACGACACCAAGCCAATTGACGGCTCCTTTGGAAAAATTGTACCACTGGTGACACCATCAGCAAAGATATGCCAGCACTACCACAATTTGCTGCACCAACAGATAGTTCACAATGCATACAAGTGATACATAGGCCAGGCAAGTTCTGCAAGCAGTTCAAAGCAGAGGAATCCATCAATATGTCCATTTCCTCCCAAAGTAAATTGACTCCTTGATTGAGCATTACTTGTTGAGTTATTATTCATTGATGCATCAGTTTATACAGTTTGTTATGATAACGATCGAAGAAGCTGTAGTTTGGTTTTATCTTTGTCTTCACCAGCACTGGGATGAAGATAGGAATTCTGGCAATGATACTAAAAAAAAATTATGTAACATTCCAACAGGCACTAAGAAAACAATTTTTTGAACACTTTATATTATCCTGAATAGAATTATTAAATATAATGAAAAGGAAAGGTGAAAGTAAACAAACAGATCTGTTAACCTCCTTATTTGTTCACATATTAAAACAAATTTCAACAGCTGTTTACCCAATCTAAATTAAACCATTAAAATCACGTGAATAAAAAAATTCAGATCCATTTCTTCATGAGCGCCCCTCATATATGATATATGGACATACGCACATACAGACATACAACACAAAACAGAAGTGTGCACACATAACATACAACACATAAGACAATAGT